>NW_019944152.1:61722-81722 GCF_002910315.2 Salvelinus sp. IW2-2015
AGTTACACCAGCTTTGTCAGGAGGAATGGGCCAAAATTCACCCAATTTATTGTGGGAAGCTTGTGGAAGGCTACCCGAAATGTTTGACCCAAGTTAAACAATTTAAAGGCAATGCTACCAAATACTAATTGATTGTACAGTATGTAAACTTCTGACTCACTTCTGACTCACTGGGAATGTGATGAAAGAGAAAAAGCTGAAATAAATCATTCTCTCTACTATTATTCTGATATTTCACATTCTTAAAATAAAGTGGTGATCCTAACTGACCTAAGACAGGGAATTTTTACTAGGATTAAATGTCAGGAATTGTGAAAAACTGAGTTTAAATTTATTTATTTGGCTTAGGTGTATGTAAACCTCCGACTTCAACTGTGTGCATAGTCACTTTAACTATACATTCATGTACATACTACCTCAATTAGCCCAACCAACCAGTGCCCCCGCACATTGGCTAACCGGGTTATCTGCATTGTGTCCCGCCAGCCGCCACCCGCCAACCCCTCTTTTACGCTACTGCTACTCTCTGGTTATCATATATTCATAGTCACTTTAACCACATCTACATGTACATACTACCTCAATCAGCCCGACTAACCGGTGTCTGTATGTAGCCTTGCTACTGTTTATAGCCTCTCTACTGTTATTTTTCACTGTCTTTTTACTGTTGTTTTTATTTCTTTACTTATCTATTGTTCACCTAATACCAAATTATTATTATTTTTGTTGTTGTTGAAATTGCACTGTTGGTTAGAGCCTGTAAGTAAGCATTTCACTCTAAAGTCTACATCTGTTGTATTCGGCGCATGTGACAAAAATACTTTGATTTGAAATGTCTGAAAACCTGTTTTTGCTTTGTCGTTATGGAGTCTTTTGTGTAGACTTATGAAGAAAGAAATCTATTTAAAATCAGTTTTAGAATAAGGCTGTAACGTAAGAAAATGTGGAAATACTCAAGCACTGTATAACCCCGAACTTGAGTTTAGTCTTCGCCAATGAGAACCAAGAGCGGCCTAGCTTCGTCCTTCATGACCGGGAAAGGCCTCGAATCTAGGCCGTAGGAAATCCTCCTTCCTTCTCATTAGATCAGAACAGGATGGATCAACAGACAATCTGGCTGATGAGCCTGTTGAGGTTGGTGTAAGAGGGGCGCTCAATGTCCAGGTTTCTACGGCAGATGTCGTAGATGGCCTCATTGTCAACCATGAAGGCACCGTCGATATTACTGATCCTTAAACTCATCCTTTAAAAAAAACGATAGTTGTGTTTCGCTGCATAACACATATTATGTGTCTCCRGATATGATGTGGATCATTGTCAGGTTATTTGATGTATAAGCTTCAGTAACAACAGAACACCATGGTTGTCGTAACACTTTAAACAGGTAGCTTGTAAATGTGTACAATGTGTTTGTTTTGGCTCAACACTGGTAAATTAGATAGTCACAGAGGATTTTCTTCTGAAAAACTGGTCAAGACATAGCACTTTCCGTTCAGCTTCAGGCAACTTTGATGTAAGTCTTTATCACACCTGTAGTGACTATCTGTCACGCCCATTGTTACTTATCCATTGTTCACTAGACATATCAATGTAATGACACCCAACACAATCACATAACTAGACGTGATCCCAACAATGTAGCGGAGGAAGGTGCAACAGGGACTCTAACCAGGGCTCATACGTGGTTATAACCAGGGCTCATACGTGGTTATAACCAGGGCTCATACGTGGTTATAACCAGGGGCTCATACGTGGTTCTAACCAGGGCTCATACGTGACAYAGTGAGCTCTAACGGCCGTTGCCATGAAAGCCGAGTTACAATTTTTATTTTATTTAACCTGGCAAGTCAGTTAATAAGAACAAATTCTAATTTACAATGACGGCCTAGGAACATTGCGTTGGTTAACTGCCTTGTTCAGGGGCAGAACAACAGATTTTTACCTTGTCAGCTCAGGGATTCGATCTAGCAACTTTTCGGTTATTGGCCCAACGCTCTAACCACTAGGCTACCTGCCCCTCCAGGGGTTTTTAAACCAAACAGATTTTTTTTGCAGGTCTTCTGTTTCCCCACATTTATTAATGAATTCATTTTCCATCATGAAAATGCATCCCCATTCCCCAATCAAATACATTAAACGATACCACACAAAAAAACGGACAAATACCGCTTTTACTCCAATCTGGTAACCATCATAAAATCCYACATAGCACCAGTATTGCAAAGTAGTAAGCGAAAACAACCATAGAAAATAGCATTGGCATTAATAGAAAAATTAACGCAAGGCTACTAATATATTATAAGTATTTCGGTGACAACCTGGTCGGTTAACAATACTGGGGTGTTAACACGTTTTTTCATATAAATAAATGTGGGACACAAAAAAAGACTTTCAAAATATTGTTTGTTCCAAAGTTTGCCCCCCTTCAAAATGTATTGTCCTATGAATGAAGTCATATTAAAAAAAAATGCATTTTCCTTGGAATGAAGTAGCACAAAAATTGGTGTATTTTTGCATGAATTAAACCACACAAAAACGCACGAAATCTGCTGAAATAGTTTTTGTACATATTTGCACCAATTGAGTTGTGAGATTGTGTTGCCACATATATTGGCCTATCTTCATAAACGCAACGTGACAGAAAGTCTGACTGAATTACTGGACATATTGACTACATATTTGAATTTGTATATAGAATGCGGGACATGATTGGTTGGTTGCTGAACAAAGTGCAAAAATAAGAAACACTAGTCATTTGTCCAACTGAATGCATTCAATTGAAAGTGTGTCCTCTCCACATTTAACCCAACCCCTCTGAATCAGAGAGGGGAGGGGGGGGGGGCGGGGGGTGCTGCCTTAATCGACATCCACGTCTTCGGCGCTCGGGAACAGGGGGTTAACTGTTCAGGGCAGAACGACAGATTTTCACCTTGTCAGCTCTGGGATTCGCTCCAGTAACCGTTCGGTTAATGGCCCAACGCTCTAACAACTAGGCTACCTGCCAGGACAATCCAGCACAATCCGGAACATTTGGTCACCCTACGTGTCTTGGGGGTATACTATTTGTGCGTCTGTAACTTTCTCACTCATCGTTATTCACGATTCATTTAGGATTATCGGTAATCATGGTAGCATCCACATTAATTTAGAAGTGTTTAGAAACATWTATTCTTATTTACAATAAAAGTGACTCCAAATGATGAAAATACCCTCAAATGAAAGCTAATAGTCTACACTTTAATAACCTCATAGTCATTTCAAATCCCCCTAAAAATGAGTAACTGTCCCAATACTTTTGGAGCTCACTGTAAGTACATGCTAATACAATACAAGACAGTGTTTTATATAAGTATATGCTTATACAAGACTATATAATAGTCCCCCTGACCACGACTGTTTGTGGCCAACTCACAAAGACATCACCCTCACAGAATTAAATAGAACACTAATATATTAAATTATAAGGATATATTTAAGCAATAAAGCCCGAGGAGGTGTGGTATATGGCCAAGGACTATTCTTAAGCACGACACACCGCGGAGTGCCTGGATACAGCCCTTAGCCGTGGTATATTGGCCATATACCACAAACCCCCGAGGTGCCTTATTGCTATTATAAACTGGTTACCAACGTAATTAGAACAGTAAAAAGTAAATGTTTTGTCATACCCGMGTTATACGGTCTGATATACCATGACTGTCAGCCAATCAGCATTCAGTGCTCGAACCACCCAGTTCATAATGATATATACACTACCGTTCAAAAGGTTGGGGTCACTTAGAAATGTCCTTGTTTTTTAAAGAAACGCAAAAAAAATTGTCCATCAAAATAACATCATAATTGATCCGATATACAGCGTAGACATTGTTAATGTTGTAAATGACTATTGTAGCTAGAAACGGCTGATTTTTTATGGAATATCTACATAGGCGTACAGAGGCCCATTATCAGCAACCATCACTCCTGTGTTCCGATGGCACGTTGTGTTAGCTAATTCAAGATGATCATTTTAAAAGGCTAATTGATCATTAGAAAACCTTTTTGCACTTATGTTAGCACTGCTGAAAACTGTTGTTTTGAGCCTGTAATCGAACCCACAAATGCTGATGCTCCAGATATTCAACTAGTCTAAAYAAGGCCAGTTGTATTGCTTCTTTAATCAGACCAACAGTTTTCAYCTGTGCWAACATAATTGCAAAAGGGTTTTCTAATGACTTTGGTGCGAAAAGTGCAAATCAATCCCAGAACAACAGCAAAGGACCTTGTGAAGATGCTGGAGGAAACAGGTACAAAAGTATCTATATCCACAGTAAACGAGTCCTATATCGACATAACCTAAAAGGCCACTCAGCAAGGAAGAAGCCACTGCTCCAAAACCGCCATAAAAAAGCCAGATTACGGTTTGCAACTGCATATGGGAACAAAGCTCGTAACTTTTTGGAGAAATGTCCTCTTGTCTGATGAAACAAAAATAGAACTGTTTGGCCATAATGACCATCATTATGTTTGGAGGAAAAAGGGGGAGGCTTGCAAGCCGAAGACACCATGAAGCACGGGGTGGCAGCAGGAGGGACTGTGCCCTCACAAAATAGATGGCATCATGAGGCAGGAAAATATGTGGATATTATGAAGCAACATCTCAAGACATCAGTCAGGAAGTTAAAGCTTGGTCGCAAATGGGTCTTCCAAATGGACAATGACCCCAAGCATACTTCCAAAGTTGTGGCAAAATGGCTTAAGGACAACAAAGTCAAGGTATTGGAGTGGCCATCACAAAGCCCTGACCTCAACCCTATAGACAATTGTGGTCAGAACTGAAAAAGTGTGTGAAAGCAAGGAGGTCTACAAACCTTACTGCATTACACCAGCTCTTCAGGAGGATGGGCCAAAAGTCACCCAACTTATTGTGGGAAGCTTGTGGAAGGCTACCCGAAACGTTTGACCCAAGTTAAACAATTTAAAGGCAATGCTACCAAATACTAATTGAGTGTTTGTAAACTTCTGACCCACTGGGAATGTGATGCAAGAAATAAAAGCTGAAATAAATCATTCTCTCTACTATTATTCTGACATTTCACATTCTTAAAATAAAGTGGTGATCCTAACTGACCTAAGACAGGGACTTTTTACTAGGATTAAATGTCAGGAATTGTTTAAAACTGAGTTTAAATGTGTTTGACTAAGGTGTATGTAAACTTCCGACTTCAACTGTATATCTATGGAAGGCATCCCTATGGAAAAAGACGGGAGGCAGAGACCGAGTGTGAATGAATCAAAGCGGTTTATTTGATATTAATAGCAGAATATACAACACTACCATTTGATGATAGTGGGGATGGAAAAAACTAAATCAGGTACCAGGAAAAAATGGATTTAGCATGATGCAGACATAAACACTAATGCAATGTAAAGCGTAATGTAAAGGTTTATATCCAAAACAGCAAATATAAACAGCACACAAACACACAGCTAAATCATCTGAGATAGAGAAAGGACTGGGACGTTCTGCAGATGTTTGAAAGTACCCAAATACATCAACAGATTGAACAATATTAAAAGTTCCAATGTAATGCAGGCGTTAAAACGTACAGTAACATTGATACAGATAGTGTTTTCATCATTACCTTTTAACATGTTTTTTTTCTTTATACAGCTAATAATATTGCACAGATGAAAGGCGCAAATGCTCTTTTTTTGAAGTCCTACCTGTTTTGTAGGGTAGGATTTATTATACCAAGCTTTAGAAATAATCCAGACTCAATATGCATTGTTTTCTCAAATTGAAAAGGAAACTACTGAAATACATGCAAACAGATATAACTATGCGATTCTTTTCAGTTGTGTAAATATTTCACCGATTTGAAACTGTTTTTTGGGGAAGTTGTCATGGTGAGTAGAGTGATCTTTTCTTTGGCAACACTGTGGACAAGTCAGATGAGCTAGAACACCGGAACAAGTCTAGAACTCCTGATGAATGTTCTAGAACTCCCGATGAATGTTCTAGAACTCCTGATGAATGTCCGGTATCTGTAGACACAGCTGAACTATAACCTTGGAGACTGGCTCCATATACATGAACTTAGCCATAATGTATGTGAGTGTTATTTAGTTTATTTAGTTTATTTGGTATTGGTTTTCATCATATTCACAATCATCGAAGTCTTACCTGGTAAAATAAAAGTTAATATGACCTTGTCAATGCAAATTATGCTACAGTTTTTCTTTGGCTTGTTAATAACACATTAGTTGTTGCTTTACATTAGGGCATATCAAGAGGTCCAAGGCTTTGAGATCACAGACTCAACCTTCCATTTTCACTAAAGAAATCCTTTCCACCAATAGTAGGCAGTAGGACACTCACTACCCGGCAATGAAACACACTTAAGAGGACAAAACCTAATCTGTAATCTGTCAGTATCATCATATCAGATTAACAAGACTTGCTATGGTCTCAATGACACAGTTAAAGTGATTGTTGTGTGTTTTAAAGCTGTTGAATTGTTGTTCTATCTGGTGATTCAGGCCCAGGTCATTCTGGCTATCGCTTTGTTCAAAATGATTCAATTCAAACACGATTTTAAGTAAAAAAAACGAAAAGAAAGAATAACATTGGATTCTTTTTTAAATGGTCTTATCTTTTCTCCTTGCCTTAAGAAATACAAATTGCAAAACTGCATCATTTCAGTTGAGTTGAATTGCCTCTATTTAAGACATGGATCTTGTAAAAGATTATTATTATTATTATTTTTATTTAAAAAAGAGGAACAAATTAATACAATCGTTTTCAATCTGAAAACATGTTTTTTGGGGGGTTTTCAAGTCATGATGACAAATCAGATGGATAAGACCATTGTGATTTCTTTATTGTGTCTTTTATACATGGAACAACATTGTCTCTGCACCTCTACTTCATTTGGGTCCTAAATTAAATTTCTTATCAAAATGTTATCAATATGACTCCAATAACAACACCACAATTAAATACCAGTTCCCCTTCGTGTCCCAACCAATGAAAATACAAAATCTATTAGTGTAAACAAAAACACCAACAAAAGGAACAAAGGAATGAATAGAATTATTCAGAACATGAATACTGTATAATGATACTTTGGAATAGACAGCATATTGGCTTTGTAATGTTGGGAATTAAGCTTTTGCTTAGTTAGAATATTCAACTACTATCACTCAGGCTAGCCTGATCCCAGATCTGTTTGTGCTGTTTAGTCAACTCCTATGGTGGTTGTCACAAACAGACCTGGAACCAGACTACTCGGCCAACTCATGTGAGGTCATTCTTTACTATTCTGGTTCCTGGTATTATCAGATTGTAAAGCGACCATGCCTTTGGTCTGAACACACTCCTCTCATGTCGACCCGAACTAACCAACCAGGCCAGTACAGTACAGCTTGGCTCCGTTCGGTTCGGCTCAGTTGTGTGAAAAGGCTTATAAGACCCTTACTGAGCCATCAAGCATCGATAGATAGAATCCACTGTATGTTACATTCCATCGAGCACAGACAGAGAGAATCTGGCTGTGGAGAGAGATTGAGAAGTTCTCTGAATAGTTATTGTTCGATATTCTCATTTTCTACTGAATTAATGAGTGATTTGATTAATCAAAGGTTATTAATAAAGCCGGGAGGGTTTGGGRCCGTTGTGTTTCACATCAGACTTTCCTCTGACCTCTAACCCCTGAGGTCATCAGACTGTCTGACCTTTCACCTCTGACCCCTGAGGTAGGCTAGTAATCTTGATGCTGATCTCTTTATGGGGTGGTTTTTACCCAGTGAGGACCAGAGTACAGGACAATCACTTCATCAGGTTGGGAGCTGCTGTCGACCAATGGGGTTGTATTTGTCAGTTAGTTAAGTGGAAGATAAAAGAGAAGCATAGATTGTCAGGCAAAGTACCTTCTGTGACATCATGAAGTTGAGGCTTTTCTGTAATATCGTTTGAAAATATTATTATTATTTAGGTGTGTTGTTGTTGGTCAAATACTACATGGTTTGTGCACTGATGCTGCCAAAATTCAGCGACGTGTAAGTTACTTTAATATGATCAAGTTAGAGTTGTGGACTTCTGTCTCAAATAGGCCTCAAAACAGGTTAACTAATTATGTTTATCTCACCTGTCACAGTTGCAATATGTTAACAGTTGGACTTGTGTTCATAACATTCTACTCTGAATACAGACCCTTCAAATTATTAACTTATTAACCTGAGGGTCCACTATGATAGTGGGGTCCAATATATACACAACTGAGCCACGCTCTCAGAAACCACATGCAGAAACTAAGTCCATAGAGTGGTACAGATTCTAAACTTAAAAGGCCATAAAGTCACAKTGCATTACACTGCTAGCTAATTGTAAATATACTCATGCATAAAATCTGGGCTATAGCACTGTTGTTTGGCAGTGGCTAATTGTAATGCTACACTTCAACACAGAAGTATAGGTCATAAGACAAAGAAGGAATGCGTGAAAATGAACAAAATGGCGGTCTTAAACTTTAACAGAAGAACAGTTTTTGTTGTTGTTGTAACATGTAAACTGTGGGCTCATTCTGTAACTATACCCAATCCAGAAAGCCAAGTGAATATAACCAGAGTCCCTCCAACAACAAAAATAGAAAACTGAAAAATAAAAACCTCAAACCACAAAAGATGAGAAAAATTGTCACATTAACAAGAGAGCATAAGACAAGCATTTGTTTTTGGTAAGCGCACCTCTTCAACTATTACAAAAATCACAACTTAAAATGTATAAAGCTTTTTTTGTTTGTTTCGTACAGTCACAGTTACCAAAAGAAGAGCAAGTGAATAATTTATTACATACGCTAGAATAACATTACCCTAACCACTAGTATCTATGAGGTATATCCGATAACATTAAGGAGAGCACGGTCTGCGCTGTTGACATGCCACACATRTTTTTTCTTCATTTAAAGCTTTGCAACCATTTGGAGGACGAAAGAAGAAGAGGGAAGGAAACATAGATGTGGAAATCCTTTGGTATTATTTGTCTTAGTTGTTTGTTTAGTGATTGCATTGCAAAGCACCACAGAGCCGGACCAACACATTGTCCACTAGTCAACATGCTGTCTGGCTAGTCTAGACGCTGAGCACCGCAGAGACGGACCAACACACAGTCCACTAGTCAACATGCTGTCCGGCTAGACGCTGAGGTATTCACAGGAATAAAAAGTACAGAGGTGTACACTTCGCTTTGGTACAAGCAAGGCACTCGTCCCATGGCCCCATGGTTATCTCAAACTTTGCAACAAAAGCCCTCTCTACGTCTTTGTTACAGCAGCCCCATTGGAAAAGTAACATAGATGGCTGAAAATGTACGAGATAATCAACGATGGGGCTGTGCGTTCTATGGAAAATAATTAACGACGTGGAAGGTGTTACCGGAGTGGAAATAACCTTCCACAGAGTTGTAATAGTTTCCAGAGAACACATAGAGCCCGGAGTTTATTATCCTTTTTATACAAATCTATGCTAGAAATGTGTTAATTTTTGCCGGTAGAAATGTGTTCAACGTCCATTGAAGTAGCTAGCAAGTTTACTAGATAGCTACAGTAGTTGCCTTGGTAACCAAACAAACAGTCTAGTTTAGCGAAAATGTAATTCAACGATACCATGAACGTTTTATATTCTACTTTTGCTTTCAAAAGCAGCTCAAACATATAACACGTACAAATGAACTTCCTAGCCATTGAATTATACCGTGCATTATTGGAAAATAATATGACATGGTTATATGCCTATGTTATTTAAGCAATAAGGCCCGTGGAGGTGTAGTATATGCCGCGATGCGTCGTGCATAAGAACAGCCCTTAGCCGTGGTATATTGGCCATATATCACAACCCCCCCAGGTGCCTTATTGCTATTATAAGCTGGTTACCAACGTATTTAGAGCAGTAAAAATACATGTTTTATCATACCCGTGGTATARGGTCTGATATACCATGGCTGTCAACCAATCAGCATTCAGGGCTCGACCCACACAGTTTATGAAAGGCCTTTATACCATGGCGTTGTTGATTACTCGTTTCTGATTGGCTTGAAGGGCATTCTAGAGCGTGCATTTTTTCCCCTATAACGCACGGTATAATTCAATGGACATGAAATTAATTTGTACATGTTCTATGTTTGAGATGCTTTTGAAAGCAAAAGACGAATTTAAAACATTATTGGCYTTGTTGAATGCGATTAAGTAACATAGGCATATAACCTTATTTTATCAGCTAATAGGGAGAGAATCAACTGGGCCCAGTATTATCATATCATTCCATGAGTCCCAGATCAACTGTTGCCACTCTCATCTCTCAAGTCTAATTGCATAATTCGATTTATCTTGTAATATATATGCTGAATTGTATAGGCTACACATGAACATGGCAACACTTGATGAAGTCGTGTCTTTTCATAAATGATAATGATCCCGAGTTCCAACAGATTCCACATGATTTTTCTCTCATTTCAACTCCATATTACCTTTCCAAACAGGAGCTGGGGCATGATTAGTATAAGTTCCAAGGAGTACACTACTAATTTAATTGTTACAGGTGTTCTATTTTGTCTAACCCTTAATGCGTCAGGGTAACATCCCAGTGTGTATCTTCCAGAGGCCCTTCACCGGTGCCTTTGGTTTCTCTGTGTTGAGGTTTCTTTGGTTTAAATCACAACGTTGCACTGAAGCAATAGGCAGGGAAGAGGATTGTGTTTCTGGAATTCCACGTACAGTTCTTTTTTCCTTGCTTTATTTGTCTGATTGTTTTGGATTTGATACTTGGGGATTTGAGGTGAACATTTCAAATGTATGGACTGCAGCCCTCTCTTCACAGGAAATAGAACAAATATAGCTAATATAATTTTAGTTTGATAAGATGTACACAGTGTTTTTGGCTAATTATTCGGACTTCTGTGGTTGTAGATTCCGACACAGAAAAAAAAAAAACCCCGACACTGCTTGTTTGGTCCTTACATTTAAAACATCAAGGAAAAAAAGTAAATCCCTAGAAGTTTGTGAATTATATGATTGTAGTATGTTCTTTATGTGGAGTAGCGTAGATGTATTTTGTCCATCAGAGTAACCAGCCCTTGGGTTGCCTTAATGCTTTAGTGCAAAATGGTGTTGTTTTTTAGTTTAGTTTAGTTTTTCACAACTCAATGTGTGGTTTGGACACATGTGTACTGTGATCTGGTGAAGGGCTTTCTGAAACACATAGCATTGATCATACATCACCAACACACACCCTCACCTTCCCTAACCCAACGCGCACCCTCCCCTCACCTTCCCTAACCCAACACACACCCTCACCTTCCCCTGTACACCTGTTATTGTAGGGGAGGAGAAGGCATGAGAGAGAGAGAGAGCAAGAGCAAGAGAAAGGAGGGGAGAGGGAAGGAGAAAGAGAGATAATATCAAAATGAAAGCATGGGCCAAGCGCAGACCGTACTAGAGAAAACATCTTTGGTATCTTTGGTTTCATCAACACGATTCAAATGACAAATGGAAAGGTCAGTGAGGTAGCCTCTTTGGTTCTCACTATAGAAATAGAAATCGTTTTTTTTTTTTTTACACAAGTCAGTCTTGGAAGCAGCTAGTTTAAGGGAATCCTCTGTTGTCCTTCTATCAAGTGAAACAACGAACAACTTCTCAGCGTTCCAGTTATCTTTGGTGAGTTTGTCTGTCTCAATCAACGTGTGGCCCTGTCCTATCAGTGGTGAGTCTGTCTGTCTCATTCAACGTGTGGCACTGTCCTATCAGAGGTGAGTCTGTCTGTCTCATTCAACGTGTGGCACTGTCCTATCAGAGGCACAAACATCAGTCTGAAATTCATTGCTTGTCCATCATGGTAAGCAGAATAATGCAAATGTCTCAAAAATAAAACTCATTCATTAATAAATCACAGAAGAAAAACCGATGCAGTGCTCATTCATTATCTTTTCATGAACTGATTGATTCATTATCTTCAATGAACAGATTGAGTCATTGTCTTTTCATGAACAGATTGATCATTATCTTTTCATGAACAGATTAGTCATTCTCTTTTCATCAACAGATTGACATTATCTTTTCAGAACAGATTGAGTCATTCTCTTTTCATCAACAGATTGATTCATTCTCTTTTCATCAAACAGATTGATCATTATCTTTTCATGAACAGATTGAGTCATTCTCTTTTCATCAACAGATTGATTCATTCCTTTTTCATCAACAGATTGAGTCATTCTCTTTTCATCAAACAGATTGATTCATTCTCTTTTCATCAACAGATTGATTCATTATCTTTTCATGAACAGATTGAGTCATTCTCTTTTCATCAACAGATGATCATTCTCTTTCATCAACAGATTGATTCATTATCTTTTCATGAACAGATTGATTCATTCTCTTTTTCGATCAACGATTGATTCATTATCTTTTTCATAAACAGAATTGAGTCATTCTCGTTTTTCATCAACAGATTGATTCATTATCTTTTCATGAACAGATTAGAGTCATTCTCTTTTCATCACAGATTGATTCATTATCTTTTTGTTCAACAGATTGATTCATTATCTTTATCCATGAAACAGATTGATTCATTATCTTTTCATGAACAGATTGAGTCATTCTCTTTTCATCAACAGATTGATTCATTATCTTTTGTTCAACAGATTGATTTCATCGGAAATAAGAAAGTAAATGAAAAATCTAAATGAGTTATAATAATGTAGTGGCAACATGAATCATTCCAACTACCCTGACATTACTACATTTGGAAAGCATTCTTCTGTCATTATTAACTAAACAATTAACACAGACTCTGTTGCTCTTTAAAGTAAAGCTAACTAATAATAAATTAACTGGGTAGGACATAAGCACTGCATCTTTGATGCTCTAACATTCTTAAATACCCATAAATATTAATCCAAACAATTACATCTAATTAAATAGCATTAAATAATTAAGTAAAACAACTATAATGTGTACTAACACACCTCAAAAATACATTTGTTTGACAGCATCATCAAAAGAAAACAGGACAAACAATGTAAACTTTGACAAGCTAATCAGGGTAAAGGGTTTCCAAGGGAGATTTGGCAATATAAATTAATTCTCAATTAATTAAAACAAATATAAATTACATGAAATAACAACATATATTGACAAAAACCTAGGAAAGACAACTTAATTGTACATTAGGCATTGGCAAACGAACGTAAGCACTAAAGACAAGCAATGAAAACCTCTTTGGATTTTGGTTTCATACCCATGGTTGGCACATGTTCCTCAAGACCAGACTGCAGCGAGTATGAAGGTGGACTACGCCAGGCTCCGAGCCTCAAGACCAGGGCTAGGACCAGGGTTAGGACCAGACCAGGAGAGCTAGGACCAGGGCTAGTACCAGGACCAAGAGAGCTAGGGCCGTGGCGGAGCATCTTTGGACTAGAAGCCTTACATTGAGACAACTAGGAAAGGATAAAGCTATTCGACCGATATTTGAGCAGTTTCACTCAACAGGTTGAACTACTGTTCTGTTTCTATATTTGGTTTTGCTTATTGTGAACGTGTGGAGTAGTTGTGGTTTGTTTTCCCCCAAAAAGAACTGAAGTCATACAGGATGTGCCTATGAGCACCCAACCCCTCTGTCCCCTACTGTACCCTCCTTCACTAACATGAACGCTGTGGAGAGTAAGGTGAACAGATGAGATGTGATGACAGACCGACAGAGAGAGGTGTGTGTAGTGTACCACAAAGTGTGACTAATTGTAAGTCTGAGTACAACAGCACGGTAGTTAGTGGAACTGGAAGGATTGTGGTGTGCTGTACACCGGTTATCTTTGGTGTGTACTGTAGTTTCACATAGTTTCACAGAATCATGTTTCTCTACAGACTGCAGTGACAGATACACCTGAATCCTCCGGGCATGATGTTCCCTAGTGGAGTGGACAGACGGAGAACCCGAGGTAGTCAGTGTCCAGTGAAAGGGAGTGATGGAGAGGATGTATCGTACCTACTGAATCACACAGTGTCATGTTGAAGAAGGAGCGTACCCTTAAAATCATACATACATGTACTACCATATATACATGTACTGGGTAGCGCTAGCTATACAGTATGCATGCATGTATGGTAGACATTGTCAGGAAAATAAACGTTGGGGTTGAAACTGCTGTAGGAATAATTATGAATCTTTGGTTTTGTAGCTGATGAGGTTTTCGTTGTTCTTTTCCATTTTTTTTTTTTGTTGGAAAAACTGCATAGGCACACGTTAAAGACAACCTTCCTACTTTCAGAGACACGTCATTCTGCCTTAGAAAACAGCTGCTGCAATCGACATTGCTCCCACACGTGTTTAAACCCTTTCAGTCCTATCCTGCTTCCCCTTAAAATGTCATGACCAATCAGAACAGAACAAAGCTACTTCTCTGTTCCCTCTGACGTCTGTCCTCCACTTCCTCCTCTTCATCATCATCATCATCGTCATCGCTGCTCACATTTATAATTATCTTCCTCTTTAGAACAGTTTTGTTGTAGAACAGTTAGGTGCAGAAAAAGTTTCTTTGGTTTCGATTTGTCAATAAATAGAAAAAGTCTCAAGTGTCCATTTATGGTCCTTCAAGCCTTCGGCTTGCTTCTATACCACGAAAACCTGTGTTCTACGGGACAAGGGGCTGCTTACCGGTGTCTTTACRTCTGTTGTTTGATCGATGGCTGATAGACAGCGATAGGAGTTTGACGTGATTGAACTCTTAAGGGGTTGGCTTGACAGGGACGGCAGGTATATTTACAGAATGTGTAATATATTGCATGATTGTTATTGTGTTTTAATGGAGTCCTCAACACAATAATGTGTTGTCTATATAATCATTAGTGTTGTACCAGACAGGTAAATGCTSAGAATATTTCAGGTATGGGGTTCTTTCTTAGCCTGGCTCCCAAGGTGTTGGCTGTACAAGACGACACAGCCAGATCTGGGACCCAGGCTAAGGCTGTCTGTCACCTATAACGTACTGAGCATCCATCTGACATATCAACGACAGAACCTTTGTCAAGAGATGGAACCGACAGGCATCGTCTTGGAGATTGTCCTCTTTTTCTATTACAAAGGCCCTGATCAGCCACGCCAGTTTATCTCACAGAGGTCACAGACCGCTGACTGGTCCAGAGTCCTAGGGTGGCGTCCCAAATGACACTCTATTCCCTATAAAGTGCACTACATTTTGACCAGAGGCCTATGGAACCCTAGTCTAAAGTAGTGCACTAGAGGCCTATGTAGTGCACTATATAAGGAATAGGGTGGCCTTCCACACACAGTCCTACTGGTACGTTAGTTAGGAGGAAGGCTAGCATGGATCTGATTGTTGTGTTGTTATTAAAATATAATGGTTGCTATGGTTAGATAAACCATATTAAGCTAGGGTAGAATCATACCTTTTGTCTTATCAGAGACGTTCTATAATATAAAGTCGGGAAACTGTTGGGAAAATGTCTCCTCGGGGGTGTGTCCTACTGTAGGTTAGTGTTTATGTTAATGTGGGTGTGTGTGTGTGTGTGTGTGTGTGTGTGTGTGTGTCATGTGTCATCTGTGTGGATGTCATAATTACACTATGGAGATCATAGCGTAGACGAACTGGCAACGACAACCCCCGGCCCCCAGCCCAGAGACACAGGAACAGTACCAAGGGGGACTAATGAGGAAACAAGGTGACACCTGGAGGTGGGTGGAGACATTTCCTCTTCACAAAGACAGATGAAAACAGATCAGGGGTGCACTACTGTATGGGTAGTGATTGGTTAGGCCAATTGATTGAATACTACTGTACATGGTAGTAGTGATTTGGTTCTAGGCCACGATTGAATTACTTACTATGATGGGTTGTAGCGGTTTGGTTCTAGCCCATCGATCTGAATACTAACTATATGGGTATGTGGGTTTCTGCCCACATTGAATATACTATATGGGTAGTGTTTTTCTAGTCCATGAGTGAATCACTACTATTATGGTAGTGTTTGGTTCTAGCCCCACTGATTGAATACTAAACTATAATGGGTGGTAGGTGGGTTCTAGCCCATGATTGAATACTTATATAATGGGTAGGTGTTTGTTCTGAGGCCCACTATAATACTACTATATGGTAGTGTTAGCCCACTGAGTTGAACTGTAGGGTTATAGGGTAGTTGTTTGGTCTAGCCCAACTCATCTGTATGTAGTGTTGGATTTAGGCCCACTATTGAATTGTGACACTGTATGGGTAGTGTTTGGTGGTGAGTCCACTGAGTGTTATACTACATAGATGGGTAGTGTTGGTTGTATTCCCCCTCTGATTTGAATACTACTATATGGTAAGTGTTTGTTCTTAGGTGCCCACTGATTGATACTACTATATGGAGTGTTTGGTGTCAACGTGTCCACTGACTAAATACTGTATGGTGTGTGTTGGCCCACTGATTGAAACTACTATATGGTTAATGGTTTCTGGGTTCTAGCCCACTCATGTGTTTATTTGGGTATATGGGTATTTAGGCACTATTGTGGAATACTACTGTATGGGAGTGTTGGTTGCTGTTGGCCCACTGATGAATACTTACTATATGGGAGTGTTGGTTTCGTATGTCCCACTTGATTGGAATACTAGTTTGTATGTAAGTGTTTGTCTAAGCCCCTATTATACTTACTGTATGGGGTGTTGGTGGTGTTTTGGTTCTAGCTCACTGATTGAATACTACTATATATGGGTAGGTGTTTCATAGCCCCCACTTGATTGAATATACTGTTATGGGTAGTTGTTTGTTAGCCACTGATTGAATACTACTATAATGGGTAGTGGTTGGTCTAGCCCACTGAGATATACTATATGAGAGTGTTGGGTTTCTAGCCCATGATTGAAATACTGTATGGCGGTATTAAGTGTTTGGTCTAGCCCACTGATGCATAAGTAGGGTAGTGTTGGTTCTAGCCCCACTGATGAATACTACTATATGGAGAGTGTTTGTTCTAGCCACTGGATTGAATACTACATATGAGTAGTGTTTGTTCTAGCCCACTGAAATTGAATACTACTATAATGGGTAGTGTTGTGTTCTATAGCCCCCCCCACTGATTGAATACTTTCTATCGATGAGGTTAGTGTTTGAGTTCTAGCCCCCACTGACTGAATACTACTATATGGGTAGTGTTTTGGTTCTAGCCCCACTGATTGAATACTACTATTCAGGGTTAGTCGTTTGGTTCTAGCCACGACTGAATACTACTTATGGTTATTTGTTCTAGACCCAACCACCTTGGACTGAATACTACTATGATGGTTTAGTGTTTGGTTCTAGCCCACTAGATTGAAAAATACTATGGTGAGTGTTTTCTAGCCCACTGACTGAAACTACTATATAGTAGTGTTGGTTCTAGTATCCACTGACTGATACCACTGCGCAGGTTATGTTTGGTTCGTAGCCCGCTGACTGAATACTTTTATACTATTAAATGGGTATGGTGTTTGGGTTTCTACCCCGCCTGATTGAATAACTACTATATGGGTAGTGGTTGAGTTCTAGCCACGGATTGAAACTACATATGGTAGTGTTGGTTCTACCCACTGAATATAATACTATATATGGTAGTGTGGTTCTAGCCCACTGATTGAATACTACATATATGGGTAGTGTTTGGTTCTAGCCCATGATTGATACTACCTATATGTAGTTGTTTGTTCTAGGCCCACTGATTAATACTATATATGGGTAAGTGTTTGGTTTTTTTTTCTAGCCCACTGATGAAGACACGTATGGGATGTTGGTTCTAGCGCCACTCTGACTGAAGACTACTCTGATTCTGTGTATGGTTGTTGGTTCTGTGGGTTGTAGAGTGTTTTCTGTGTCCTCAATATTTGTTTTCCTTGCTCTTATCGTGTGTCTACACATAGGCCGAACTGTTATGTTTTTTTTTGATTATTAAATTTATCTACCGTGGGCGACCTGATCTTGTTTTGTTTTTTTTTTTGTGAAGTTATATTTAAACTATTACTCTACACGTAGGCTGACTGTTGAAGATATTAAACTATTGCTCTACACGTAGGCTGACCTGTTGAAGTATTAAACTATATCTACACGTAGGCCGACCTGGTTTTTTGAAGTTATTAACTATCTACTACAGTGCCGACCTGTTTTTTTTTGTTTTTTTTGAATTATAAACTTTTATCTACACGTGGCGACCTGTTTTTTTTTGAGTTATTTAACTATTATCTACACGGTTAAGGTCGAGCATGTGAATTATTAAACTATTATCTTACAACGTAGCAAACCGACCTGTTGATTGATTGAGTTAGTAAATATAATAACATTTCAAATATATATATAGTAAATAAAAATTAAATTAAGTAAACATATTATCTACACGAGGCCCAAATGGACCTGTTGAATTATTAAACTATATCACACGATAGGCCGACCTGTTGAAGTTATTAAACTATTATCTACACGTCGAACCTGTGGTCTTTGACAGTGTTCATATATATATTATATATTTAATCTAGTATAAAACTATTATCTACACGTAGGACGACCTGTATGAAGATAAACATATTAACACCCAACTGTTAAGTATATAAATATTATCATACACGAGGCTGGAACCTGTAATTATTGTTAATTTATTATTACTATAGCATTTAATTAATTTAAACTATTATCTACACGTAGGCTGAACTGTTGAAATTTATTAAAACTTAAACTTATCTACACGATAGGCCGACCTGTTGAAGTTATTAACTATTATCTACACGTAGTGCCCGACCCCTGTTGAAAGTTATTTAAACTATATCTACACGTTAGGCCGAAACCTGTGAAGTTATTAAACTATTATCTACACGTAGGGCCGAACCTGTTGAAGTTATTAAACTATATTCTACACGTAGGTCCGACACTGTTGAAGTTATTAAACTATTATCTACACCGTAGGCCGAAGACCTGTTGAAGTTATTAAACTATTATCTACACGTAGGCTGACCTGTTGAAGTTATTAAACTTATTATCTACACGTAGGCCGACCTGTTGAAGTTATAAAACTATTATCTACAACGTAGGCCGAACACTGTTGAAGTATTTTTAAACTATTATCTAACACGTAGGCCGACCTGTTGAAGTTATTAAACTATTATCTACACGTAGGGCCGACCTGTTTTTAGTTATTAAACTATTATCTACACGTAGGCCGACCTGTTTGAAGTTATTAAACTATTTCTACACGTAGGCCACCTGTTGAAGTATTAAACTATTTCTACACGTAGGCTGACCTGTTGAAGTTATTAAACTATATCTACACGTAGGCCGACCTGTTGAAGTTATTAAACTATTATCTACACGTAGGCCGACTGTGAATTAATAAGCTGTTCACATTGCAACACTTCGAGAACTCTAGACAGGTCATGCAGACATGAAAATATCTGACACGTGTAAGGTTCGTTTGGAACAGAGAGAGAGGGCACTAAAGCAATTACATTGGAAGGGCAGGAGTGGTTCTTCCACACCATTATCTTACAAATGTTGCACTGAAAATGTCTGACTCGGAGAATTGAAATATTGAGTGTGCGTTTATTGTGCACAGCAACATTTACAGAAGATTTTCTTCAGATCTAATAATGATTGAAATGTTTATATCATTGACACTGCAGGTTTTAACATAATATTACTGTTATATAACGTTATAAATGTCATAGAGGGATGTAGTGATGTTTTTAACCTGATAATTATCTAAGACAGGTACACAGGTCTGTTCTACCTGACCCAAAATCACCTGCATCACATCTTCACCTCTTCTCTCGTAGGATCATTCCTAGTATGACTACTAAATATTCTCTTCTCTTCTTCTTCTCATCCTACCCTGTCTCTCTGTGTTTTCCCTCCCCCCTCCCCTCCCCTCCCCTCCCTCCCCCCTCCCTCCCTCCTCCCTCCCTCCTCCCCTCCCTCCCCCCCCCTCCCTCCCTCCCCCCCCCCTCCCCTCCCTCC
>NW_019944153.1:0-43038 GCF_002910315.2 Salvelinus sp. IW2-2015
GTGTAACAAAATGTTTTCATAATCCTCGACGTGTTCAAGTCTGTTTTTCCACCAACCAGCTGACAGCCTCCTAACGCTCCACATTAAAGGCTTTTCCAGTGCAATGTATGCAGCCTTTAACTAGGTCCTGGGGCATTGTTAGTATCATTGCCTAACTGCTGGAAGTGAGCCGGGGCCCCGGTGAAAGCAATTTTAGCTTTCCTCCAATCAGCGCGCAACATGAGAGACGGCCAGGAGGAACAAACGGTCCTGGCTCAACCACTTCCACCGCGAGCATTATCTGCGCCCTCCTCCCGTCCCGAAAGGGCCAGTTGACGCAACAACCTCCCCTCCCCCCAAAATACATGGAATGCGTTGCCCAGGAGCCCCATAAACACGTGCAGATATCTGCAAAATTAGACTCACAAGAGCAGAAATACACCCTCTGAGGCATCAGCATGAACATATATTCTGCAGAACGTGTGTGGAGATTTACATGTGTACGTGTGTTGTATGAGACAAGACCAAGGCCATGACTGAGTGAGTTCTAACCCATGTTCAAAACAAGTCATTTCTGTGCTCCTCTGAAGTGAATCGACATGTGAGGAATCAAATTATTCTTCAAAAAGTGAGTGATGAGGATAGGCCCCATGCATTTTACCACCTCATAGAGCAGACAGGCAGCTTTCATGGTGGCCTTAGAAAATAGGTTGAATCACTGTTCACTCAGATATATACTAGTATTAAGAGACTTTATTCTGATCTATATTTATCCACGTCGATCTTATTATGAAGGAATCTAATTTACCATTAATGAAGTTATTGTATGGTATTTTAAACCATGTATTACTTATTTAACTAGGCAAGTCATATTAAGAAACAATACTTATTTACAATGACGGCCTACATCACAGTCCAACCTTTGGATGACGCTGGGCAATTGTGTCCTATGGGACTCCCAATACACGGCCAGTTGTGTGATACAGTCTGGATTGAACCAGGTTGTCTGTAGTGACGCCTCAAGCACTAGATGCAATGTCATAGAACCACTGCACACTTGGGAGTATGATTAATGCTTGGCATACTGTATTTTTGTTTACTTTAGTATTACATGTAACCATACATACACTGAGTATACTAAACATTAGGAACACCTTCCTCTAATATTGAGCTGGCTGCGCCCCCCCCCCCCCCCCCATTTTGGCTGGATGTCCTTTGGGTGGTGGACCATTCTTGATACACGCGGGAAACTGTTTTGAGCTTGAAGCCCATACATCTGAATGGCAACACTACACAAATCCATATATCAATATGTACTCAAGGCTTAAACTTATCTATTAACGCTTGTCCTCCCTTGCTACTGACACATGATTGAAGTGGATTCTAACAAGTGATCATGAGCTTTCACTCTGGATTCACATGGTCAGATCCTATGTCATGAGAAGAAAGAGCAGATGTTCTTAATGTTTTGTACACTCAGTGTAGAGTATTATGGGTATCAGAAATGTTTTGATCATGGTATATATCAAGGCACTGTAACAAAGGCAGTGCGGTTATAATGAGGAAACTCTAAAATGTCATTCTCCTTCTGACTTTCCTCTAGGCCCTTCCTCTCTCTCCTTTATATCTCTCAGACTCCCCCTCTCTCGCTCTGTCTCTGTGTATGTTCTAGAGCCCTGTGATTTATCTGGGTCAGATGTCAGATAGTCAGGTACAAGGAGATAACAAAGTGCTGTCAGAGCTGGCTGAGTCATGGAGCTGTGGGGGTATTATTATGAGGGGGTGCAGCCTAAGCCTGCTTACTCATTAGGGGCACACTTAGCATCTCTCATGAAATGAACTCAACTTCTCTACGCTGGGGAAAATGTGCAGAACTGTATCAAGCTTGATGTGCACAGGCTTCGATTCCTTTCTCCAGGGGTGTTGAGGGGAGGGATCATGGTGTCGTTTATTACAGTGGGATCTCACCAAAATACTTATGCCATGTGGCATTTTTTTTACAGTGTTTATAACTCTTCAAATGGTTTGAAGGCTTCCTGTTGCCATTATCTGTGTCACAGAGAGAGGCCCTGTGCCCAGTGTAGCGAGTAGAACACACATTTTTACTGGTCACTCACTGAAAACTTTATATCTTGGAACCAATAAAGTAATGTAATAAATTGGTGACTCAGGTGTGATTGGTGTGTTTATGTTGCTGATTTTTATGCATCTGAAAATAATCTTGCCTGTCAACTGCGGGTCACGGCTGAGTTGGTTGGTGGCTGATGATTAAGATTAAACACATGTGGTGTATTGAGGTGAGTGACTGCCGCTCTGTGAGATAAGACCCATTTAATCGAACTGAATTGCATAATGTTAAATTAAATTAATTACTAAATCATAGCTTTGATACATAGTTGGTTACTCAGTGTTATTACTGAAGAGGAATAAGACTTTAAATGGATTAATTATCAACAGCCTTTCATATGAGATTACAACTTCTTTTAAAATAACTGCAAGTCAATTTCATCAGCCCTGCAATTTGAGAAGCCACTGACAGGCTCTGCATGATTCAAATTGAACACACGCGACACACACACACACAGGCCACACACACCACAACGCACACACACACACACACACACACACACACACACACACACACACACACACACACACACACACACACACACACACAACACAACCACACAACACACACACACACACACACACACACACACACACACACACACACACACACACACAGGCATGTACACAAACATAAACAACAGGCACACCTACATACTGTTTTGATGAGGATAAGGCCTTTTAATTTATTCCAGGAAATAGCCAAACAATAAGATACTTGATGATGATCCAGCACCAGATTATACATGTGTACTCTTCCCCTTCTCTCAAAGAGGCTTAGGGCTTGCAGAGAGATTCAAGGGAACATTGCAGCAACTTTTTGACAGACGTCTTCAATAAACAGGGCCTTTCGAGGAAAGAGAGGGGGGTCTTAGGAATCATGTTTTATTTACTGCGTTTGAGGTTGAGGGTTTAAAAACATTAAATTGTGGACAGGCAATCAGAGGCATGTGATGAGAGATTTCACGGCCGGTTATCTCCTGGTCCTCACCGCTGGTTCTGTGTGTGCCGGGAGATTGGGGAGAAGTGTCCATGCCAAGCGCCCAGGGCCTCAGGCAGCAGCAGCAGACAGAGCTAGCTCCTTTAAAGCTATGCTGGCACAGGGCCCCCTATCGGAGCCAGAGCACTGCTCTGTATGCATTCATTATGGCATCCATTAGAGTAAACATCTCAACCTCCCCCTACACCAGCCCCCTTGCTTTTAAGTGCCATACGACAAGACAGCATCCAAGACAGCATCCAAGCCACAAAATGAGAACCGTGCCCACACTTCCTCTTATTTATTTATTCATTTATGTATTTAGACATTTTCATCCAGAGAGTTTCCTCCTGTTTTTACGTAAAGAGCTTTTGCATGTTTCCAGACCCACTTCTCTCTGTCTCTCTCCTGATGGCTGCCTGATGCTGGAGTGCCAACAAAGAGTGGATGGATGGAGGCCTAATTGCTGATCTTTACTCCTCTTAATTCTGTGCAGGGCCGAGGTTATATAGGCCATCTTTATAGCYCAGGTTCAAGATAATTGAGAATGTATAAAATATTATTTGATTCCCCCAAAGAAAAGTCGAGCTCTGTAGCTCAATTAACTTCCTTTCATTTCTAGTTCAGGGAAATAATAGGYCACAAGGGATATTTGTCTTTCTGATACACTGCCTGAAGTAGCCCGGATATGAATTGAAATCAAAGGTAGTGGAATTATCGCTGTTTTGATCTGGAGTGAAGGGTCCTCGTGGTAACGACATAGCCCCTACTTGTATCTGTGTCTGGCTTCAAGGGAGTCCCGACGTTGTCTTGGTCTTACTCAGGAAAATGAATGGTGTATCTGAATAAGGCTTCAGAGATAAAGGCCAGGAAGAATGTATTTAGAAAAGCTATAGCCACAGATGGAGAGCCAATGTAGATAATCATTTCATCAGATTTGTTTGATTCTATCCATGGCCTCAATCAAATGTGGAAACCTCGCTAGAGTCAGCTTGTATTCAAATGAATAGTGTAGGTGTTATCATTTAAACTCCAAAAAGCGACGGCGGAAGAGAGCATCTTTGATCTAATGGAGGCTTTGCTTCAGTACTGCGAGTCGTTTACTTAATTACCAAATTACACTTATTTATAGAGGGGTTAAGGCTCATGTGATGGCTCTGCATTAGCATCAAGGCAGAAATGAGCCCCCCAGGCCCTTGCTGCTGCTGCTACTACTGCTCAGCTATTAGTGAAGGATCTCAGCTTTAAATCCCTCAAATGTAAATATCTAAGTGACCTAATACGCGACTCAGATACTGGCCTGAGGGAAAGGAAGATAGTCTCTCTCTCTCTCTCTCTTTCACGTTGTGATAGTCACTCTTTAACCCTCACTCCTCTCTCTCTCTCATTCACCCTCTGTGTCTCTCTGTCTCATGTTGGGCCTACCCTGTCTGTCTGTACTGCCTGTAGAGTTGTTGACTGCTGGTCTGCCTTCATGTCTGTGAGTGTGATCTGGCTCTATTAAAGGGCCCACACAGCYGGGGCCACCACGCCCGTCCCTMTGTCTGTCAGCCAGACGGCCACCATCACAGGAACACGTGGCATTAACGAGCGTACAGCCAGGCATGTATACATGGGRCTGGAGTCTGGACGCAGGCAGCCCGGCCCTAGGCAGCGTGCCACAAGACACTGAAGGGGGAACAAGGGAACACAACAGGATCATGACACTTGCTTTTGTGTATCATATCATTTTACCAATCATCTGCATTTCATTTATCTGGGCTGTGCTGCGTGTACTCAAAGTGGCAGGCCTGCTGGCCTAGTTAGGGTGGGAGAGGAGATGGAGAGGGGGTAGCTGGGTAAAAATAGGGCTGATGAAATCCTCCTGTTCACAGCCCACTGACAGCGCTGGCACTCCAAATGAAACGCGTCACACATGAAACACAATAAGGCAATGTTATTACATTCCATCCAACAAAGGGGRAAATAAATGCAAGTTGATTTCTGACAATGTCCTTTGTTGCTGTTCCTGTTGTTGTTTTGTTATGTTTTTAGTTTTTTTTTTCTTTCAAAAATCCAGACATTGTTGTTGGAAGCTGAGCTCCAGCAGGGAAGGGAGACTCTCTGTTCCAGGGTTACTTCTCTGATGTTGATGTTTCTGTGTTTGAATTTCAAACGTAAAATAAAACCATCCTAAATTCATCTCTCCTTAATAATCTGGTAAACAAGTGTGATATGCCTCTGAAAGGGAACTCAGAGTTGTGCGACAGACCTGGCCTGGCAGTGAAAACTTCTATTGGTGTTCAGTCTGTTGTAATCGTTTATCTGCTGTATAGAAGTTAATGCAACTCATACTCCTGCTGTTTAGAGTGAGGGCTCGTGCAGTATTTAAACTGAATGKAATAATGGATATTGAATGGAATATATCCTACAACCTTGAATTATTGATGGATTCACTGAGTCCCACAGCCCTAT
The DNA here is from genome assembly GCF_002910315.2 of Salvelinus sp. IW2-2015. NCBI lineage: Eukaryota > Metazoa > Chordata > Actinopteri > Salmoniformes > Salmonidae > Salvelinus > Salvelinus sp. IW2-2015. The sequence continues at coordinate 5,540 of NW_019944153.1, forward strand.
TGACATGTTAAATGCACTTCGTTGTAAATGCGATACTTTTGTTGTCAGAATATTTACCATCAACTTGTCTGTATTGATTCGTTTTATTCCCTTTTTGAATAAATTATTGGACATGCTTTGAAAAAAAAAAGATGTATACTTAAATCATCCCATGGAGCTGAAAACACTAAAGGGGGAGAGCGTATAGAGAAAGACACAGAGTGACGTTTGTTGGGAATTAAGGGACATTTGGTAATTTAATGCTTGGATGCAGAAGAGCTATGTTCTTCCTCTGCAAATGTACAAGTAAAGTACCTAATAATGCCAGGCAATTAGAAGTGRCTGCTGCTAGAAAACAGGGGCTGGAGTGATTGCRTATGTGGATTAGGYTGCATTAGCMAACCGGCGGAGAGGAGAGAGGTCGACACTGAAAGGTGGTGTTATACGAGTACCAAGGACAATGCCTTAAATGCCACACTTCAGCAGCGAGAAGGGATTTGCTTCTAATTAATTTCCAAAGATTTTCATCCCCCCCATTCGGAAGGCCAGCCTGGTAGGAACAGAACGGAGGAGCTGCTCTCCTGCAGCGACAGCCCTGAGCAAATGTTCGACATCATTAAAAACATCAAGTGCCTTTCACTCCCCTCACTGCTGCTATCTGGATCTGCTGTTCATGTYGCTGATAAAACACTGTGAACGTGATGCACCATCACAGCTCTTTCTGCAGGCTCCAAACAGTCCTGTGCCTCCACTAGGGTACCTGTAGACCCAGCTKCATTTAATGTGCCAGACAGACATGAAGAAAGAAACAGTTACATTTTAAAAATGTTTTTCAAGGGTTGTTAATCAATTTAATCTCTCAGGGTTGATTACATTTAGCCATCAATTGATTAATCTACCAATTCATCTACTGGTTTGTCTATAGACTTCTAATGGAAGTTTTCAAGGCCAAGAACTTCAGGCAATTTCCTAATTTTGAAAGGATATCTTAAATGTATTTTACTGCCTCTCTCTTCTGAGTTTCACGGGCATGCATACACACACACACACACACATACACACACACACGTGCATGCACGCACACACACGCATCCCTAGCTCAGGGCAGTTTATCTGAGTGGTGCCATCTGATGGGAGGATTTAGAGTTGAGAAGGGCTGTGGTTCTGGATGACAGATTTTAATTACAGAAACATGGACTAGTGACACAAGAATTGCCAGGTTGAGCGGAGCGGCAGCCAATGACGAGTCTGATAACCAGATGACGAGCGCATGGCAGATAATTAGCTATAAAAGGGCAGTTCTTGCTGATGTGCCACGTCAGCTGGAGGAATGCCATGCTGCACGGCCATCACTGACTTAGAACAGGCCTGAGAGCTACGTCCTCACCTTTGACTGTAGGTCCTCACTATGAGGCATATCACGCCATGCTGCACGAAGCTGAGAAAAGTAGAACCAAAGTCAATGTTTGTGCTGTGTATTCACCTCACCACTGCACACACCTCATTGGCTAGTATGGAATCCCTGCTGTAATTATTAGTGGATGTAGTTTTAAGGCCATGACCCTTCCTTCCTGTTTATTTACCACTATAAAACTAATTACAAGCTGTTTTTCTGATCTAAATATGCACATTATTCTTGGTCTGTGTGCAGTCAATGTTTTCTTGCAAGCTACCTGTATACTAGAGCTCTGCAGTGTTCAATTTAAAGTGTTCTACAACTTTGAATTTCGTTTCCACTGCTCTACAGGCTTCTTTGCTCCATTGCTCTGTTGGAATAGAAGTACGCAGCACTACTTCTATCGTTAGCGTCGATCATATAGTGCATTCGAAAATTATTCAGACCCCTTGACTTTTTCCACATTTTGTTACGTTACAGCCTTATTCTAATATATATATTTTTTAATCCTCATCAATCTACACACAATACCCCATAATGACGAAGCAAAAACAGGTTTGTAGAAATAAAAAAATATTACATTGACGTAAGTATTCAGTCCCTTTACTCAGTACTTTGTTGAAGCACCTTTAGCAGCGATTACAGCCTTGAGTCTTCTTGGGTATGACACTACAAGCTTGGCACACCTGTATTTGGGGAGTTTCTCCCATTCCTCTCTGTAGAGCCTCTCAAGCTMTGTCAGGATGGACGGGGAGCGTTGCTGCACAGCTATTTTCAGGTCTCTCCAGAGATGTTCGATCAGGTTCAAGTCCTGGCTCTGGCTGCGCGACTCTAGGACATTCAGAGACTTGTCCCAAAGCCACTCCTGCGTTGTCTTTTTGTATTTGTATTTATTATGGATCCCCATTAGCAGCTACTCTTCCTGGGGTCAAGCAAAAATTAAGGCAGTTTATAAAATTTTTAAAACACATTCACAAATTTCACAACACACTGTGTGCCCTCAGGCCCCTACTCCACCACTACCACATATATACAGTACAAATCTATGTGGAAGTGTGTGTGTAGTGCGTATGTTATCGTGTGTGTGTGTGTGTGTGTATGCATGTGTCTATGCCTATGTTTGTGTTGCTTCACAGTCCCCGCTGTTCCATAAGGTGTTCTTTAATCTGTTTTTTAAATCTAATTTTACTGCTTGCATGAGTTACTTGATGTGGAATAGAGTTCCATGTAGTCATGGCTCTATGTAGTACTGTGCGCCTTCCATAGTCTGTTCTGGACTCGGACTGTGAAGAGACCTCTTGTGGCATGTCTTGTGGGGTATGACATGTATAGTGTTGAGTCATCCACATACATAGACACTATGGCTTCCTCAAAGTAAGTCTTGGCTGTGTGCTTGGTTGTTGTCCTGTTGGAAGGTGAACTTTCGCCCAGTCTGAGGTCCTGAGCGGGTGAACCAGGTTTTCATCAAGGATCTCTCTGTACTTTGCTCCGATCTTCTTTCCTTCGATCCTGACTAGTCTCCCAGTAACTGCAGCTGGGAAAAATCCCACAGCATGGTGCTGCCACCACCATACTTCACCGTAGGGATGGTGGCCAGGTTTCCTCCAGACGTGACGGTTGGCATTCAGGCAAAGTGTTCAATCTTGGTTTCATCAAACCAGAGAATCTTGTTTCTCATTGTCTGAGATTATCTTGGTGCCTTTTGGCAAACTCCAAGTGGGCTGTCATGTGCCTTTTACTGAGGAGTGACTTCCATCTGGCCACTATCATAAAGGCCTGATTGGTGGAGTGCTGCAGAGATGGTTGTCCTTCTGGAAGGTTCTCCCATCTCCACAGAGGAACTCTGGAGCTCTTCCAGAGTGACCATCGGGTTCTTGGTCTTCTCCCTGACCAAGGCCCTTCTCCCCCGATTGCTCAGTTTGGCCGGGCGGTCAGCTCTAGAAGAGTCTGGTGGTTACAAACTTCATTTAAGAATGATGGAGGCCACTTGTTTCTTGGGGACCGTCAATGCTGCAGACATTTTTGGTACCCTTCCCCAGATTTGTGCCTCAACACAATCCTGTCTCGGAGCTCTACGGACAATTCCTTTGACCTCATGGCTTGGATTTTGCTCTGACATGCACTGTCAACTGTGGGACCTTATATAGACAGGTGTGTGCCTTTCCAAATCATGTCAAATCAATTGAATTTACCACAGGTGGACTCCAATCAAGTTGTAGAAACATCTCAAGGATGATCAATGGAAACAGGATGCACCTGAGCTCAATTTTGAGGTTAATAGCAAAGGGTCTGAGTACTTATGTAATTAAGGTTATTTCTGGGGGTGGTTCAAAAATGTCTAAAAACCTGTTATTGCTTAGTCATTACGGGGTATTGTGTGTAGATTGCTGAGTTTTTATTTTTATTTGATATGTTTTAGAATAAGGCTATAACGTAACAAAATGTGGAAAAAGTCATGGGGTCTGAGTACTTTCCGAAGGCACTGCATATACTTGAGATCAGTGAGTGCTCCTAACACGCAGGCCTTGGGATTGTTCAGTCCTGGACAGAAGCTGCAGTAAGCAGCAGCACACAGGAGCCAGTGGGAGAGAGAGGCCCTCCTGTCTGCTACAGAGCATGGAGTGGATCCCTGAGCCGGCTCTTTCTCCTTATTCTCCAGTTGCAGCCTGCTGGTCTGTAGATACATTGGCGTCTAGACGACTGGCTGGGAGTAGTGCAGTGTGAACGGTAACACCCAGGACAAATTACACGGCAGGAGAAGAGGGGCCTCTCCACCACTGAGCCATGGTGGCATCACAGGGGCGGAAAATGACAATTCCCTGAAAAGGTCATACAAGACGCCTGCGCTGCGATACGAGCTTACAGCCAATCTGACAATCTTAATTCAAATCATGACATTCCCCAAAAAGTAGAAGGTTTTCATCTCCCCATGTCAGAACAGTGAACTGACCTTTAGCATTTCAGAACTTCTCGGAGTTTTAACAAATGTTAATCAGGTCCCTTCATTAACAGGTCTCCTYCMCGTCGCCTCTCACACCCGCACAATATATGCGTTTCACACAGAGATCCAAAGAGTAATAGGATTGTCTATTATATTCTATTAATATGCATACATTTTCTATGAATTGGATTGCCTGGTATGGTTTTCAGTGATGGTTTTCAGTGATATATTGAATACTGGTCTTAATAAAATGTAAATGTTCTATGCATTCTTTAAAGTTCTCTAAATTATTTTACATCCAATATGTCCAGTAGGTCTCTTTTTAATGGATTATGAATGTTGGAGTACAATAATAGCATTTTTATACAAAAGCAGTAGTTGTATTGTGACAGAGGAGGTAATACACCTTGATGCTTCTAGTTAATCTTTAAAACCTTACGATATCACTGTATTGTATAGTATATCATCATAGTAGCAGTATGAATAGGAGATCAGCTAGTGATGGATTAATTAAGACTGTGCTGCAGGAGATAATATTCTCTCTCTCACTCTTTCTCTCGTTCTCTCTCTCTCTTTCTATCTCTTGCTACCTCTCTCTCTCTCTGGTTTCAGAATGGTGACTGAGACTATGCAGCCACTATGGGGAGCTGCTCTGTGCTAATGCTCAGGTAACAGGCTGTGTGGCACTGTGCAGTACTTTCACATACCAGTGTACGTGCGTGTGTAGTGCACACGTGTCCGTGTTTTTGTTGTCGTTGTGTTTTTGTGTGAACCTTTATGTCTCTGCCTGTCTCTGTAGGAGGTGTGGCAGTTAGCTCCGAAGAGTAGCAACTCAAAAACACTAACTCTCTGGCCATGTATCTGGTGTGATCGCCTTCCCCCGAAACGACCCAGAGCTCCCACTGAAATCCAAACATGGCGAGTGATACCACACCTGTTTGCGTCCCTTGTGGACCTGGGGAAAGCCTGGAGAGATAGGCCAGCCTCCCGCTCACCTGCACAGCACAGCTGGGTGCCCAGATTAATAGGCAAGATAGGCCTATGTACTTAGTCATCACTCTGATTGTGTGTGGCCAGGCAGACCCAGGCTGTGTGCCCAGGCTGTGTGCAGGTGGGAAGCCAGATGATGAGCTATGGTGACATGGTAAATGAAGATATGCTGAGAAGCCTTGAACTGCATAATGACTTCTGTTTGTCTCCATAAAATCCACAGCTCGTATCTCATACACCTCACCGCTGGTGCTCTCTGGCTCCCCCTCTGTTCTGAAGTAGGCTCCAGTACAACAGTGTCTAACATCACTCTACACACTGTGGCTTTTCCTCATCCCCTTACTCAAAGTATTGCCATTACACCATAGGCAACATGATGCTTTTGTAGCAAGAGACCCTGTATGGCTACTTAAAAGGAGAGTGGCGGGCTCTACATAGAGCAGTATTTATATCTGTGCCTGGTGTCATGCACGCCTTCTGTGTAGTTGGTTGTAAATGCTCCTGTTACCCTTTACCCTGTCCTGTTAGAGTCAGTCAGACAAGGTTACCCTCCTTTCTCTACACAGGCCTTCACCCCCACCCCCAAAGCTGAAAAACACAATTTCCCCGCCCCCCAAAGTGGTGGAAGGTCACCTGTGCTCTCAAGACTGTTTAGCAAGGTCAGCCAGTATGAAGCTGCAACTACTTTATTGTGGAGTCGGAGGCTCGAAGGGATAATTGTCCCCACTCTGTCTCATCATGTCTGAGGCCCTTTGTCAAAATGATCCATGCTTTCGTCCCGCGGCCGACGCTTTCATTATTGGTGCTGGCTAATCGATAGATGCATTTTTAGCGTTGTGCCCTGTTAACTTTTATCAATCCTTATTATCTAATGATACATACAGGCCTGTTAGAGGGCCTATCTGCACATCCGAGGCCTCATGCATTTTTAATTGGACCTGATAGTATTAACGGCTGAATATGCAGCCAGCCCATTCACAGACCTGCCCCAGCCTGAAGTGAAGTGCCTTAAATTAAAAGCCCTATAGAAATCAATAGTGCTGGCGTCTATGAAGAGGAAGAGAGCACATATCCTGGACAGCCAGCCGCTGACACGCCTCTCACCATATGCTGCTGGCTGTGCTGAGCCTCTCTAGCCTCTCTAGTCTGTTTAGTGTGTCCTAGTGAGCACCAGGAATCACCCCTCAAAATAGAGGCCAATATTGGAGGGCCTGTTGATGGGGCTTAAAAAGTTTGCATTAATGCTGCATTAATGGCTTGTCTAGCTGGGATGACTTTTTTTAGAGTGAAGCATAACATGCTGAGCGGCACTGTCAAAAATATTACATGGGAAATGGCATGCAAAGCATTAATTTAAAGCTGAGATCCCACTCTGTGTGACGCAACAAAGAGAGACTGACAAACACTTGCAAGTGGGCAATTACTACTGACAGAGTGCACTTTGACTCTGCATTAGGCAAATTCATTTGACAGTTGCTCAATACAATTCTATATAACATGCCAGGCTTATATGTACATGTTAGCCGGATGTTGAAAGTGCTTGAAAAGTATTTTTAATAATGCATCTTTAAATCACATCAAATGAAATTCATCTCCAGAGAACCATACAGTGTGATCGGTGGACTCAGAATCTAAGCTCTCAGACACAGAGACAGGGAGAGAGATGCAGCTTCTGAGCAGTGTGTTTGCTGCAGGTCATTTTCAGTTAAGGACTCATATGATTTGGATATAAATTTTCTTTTCTTTCCGAAAGGTTTGGATGCTTTTCTGGGTTGTATTCCTCATCTTCCGTAAATTGGAAGGTTTATCCTACAATATACTCTGACACATAGATTTGTAAGGCAGTAAAAATAGGCAACTCCAGCGAGCGGGGCCATGGAGAGACTGTGTGAACAGAACTCATTAAAACTCCAGCTCACACACAGAGGACTCTTCTGTCTCGTGCTGCAAGCGCAGGGTGAGCTAATTGTAAGTGAGTCCAGGGCTGTTGTCCAACAACACATTTCTAATGTCACTCGCTCCACCCCTACACCCAACACCTCCACCCTCCCACCACCTCCACCCTCCCCTCCTCTCTCACCACCCCCCGCTCTCCTCCTGCAGGAGCTGTGAGTCGCAGCTGAAAAATAGATGAGATCTTTGTCACTCAAATCGCTGTACGTTCTGAAGTGCTGTCAGAGTGGGGATGAGGCCAACATGTATTATGGAACACAGTAGGGCCTGCTAAGGACCTCTCCTGCTCTCCATCCTGCAACCCGCGCTGGCTATGCTAACAGAACTGTCTGAGCATGGGCGGATTGGCCATCTGGCAATTCTGGCAAATGCCAGATGGCTGAACCATCTTTTTGTTGGGTGGCTGGTCCCAAATAAATGTATCAATGGACACAGTCAGTGGCCCATGGTTCTGTTAATTTTTTTATATTTTTATATTTTTGTGCAATTTCCCTGTTGTGGTCAATAATATATTGAGCATTTGCTTGATCAGTGGGCATGGCGGCCCCCCTACCAAGATGGGCCGGCCCGGTTTCAGTGGCTGAGTCTGTTGCTGAGAAATGACTATGCTTAGCAGCGACAGATCAGCTGCTGCTGCAGAAGACTATATTCAGTTGAGGGCAGGGAGAAAAACAGAGAAAGATAAACACACTGACACTGATGTATCCTTGCTGCTTCCTGTTCAATTTTGGCTGGTATATCGTATGAAAAGTAGGGCTGATTAACACTTAGGCCTTAATTAAGGAAGAGAGGGTTTCGGGGGAAGACGCCATTATGGACACGGGTAGTAACTTCAATAGCGCCAAAAAGTCGGCATTGATTGGCTTTTATAAGACAATAGCCAAACAGCCATCACTATAAGACATTAATACATAGCTACTGCCTTTTTATTTCTACAAGTCATGTATAACAATGAACCCTGAATTAATGCATAATAATAGCTAAATGATCCTCTTTAAAGGTCAGTGTATGGTCCCCTGGTCGTCTAGGTCCCAGTGATGCTAGGCTTAGTAGCAGCAGACAGCTCAGCTGCTGCTGCAGCTAGTCAAGTGCAGTGGAGGTAGGAAGAAGAAAGAGAGAGACACACTGACACATGTACTGCCAGGTTTAATATTTTGGCTCTATAATATGGGGGGGGGGGGGGTGTATGAAAGCCAGGCAATTACAGTAATTTGCAATATAAGTAGTTTTGCTTTGATGAGCCAATGGTTATCTATTAGGCATTTATTCAGTCATCTTTCTTCTTTATCTTATACATGTTGTTTATGGGCTATTCAGGCAGTGTGGTCCCCTGGTATTCTCGTACCAGTTGTGGAAAGGATGCTAGGCTTAGCAGAGACAGCTGCAGAGATGAGTGCATTGAGGTAGGAAGAAAACAGAGAGACACGGATGTATTGCCAGTTCCTTAATATGTTGCCTCTATATGTAATAACAATTAACACTTGAGTGAAAGACAAAACGACAGTGTGACAACAGAGAGACAAGGAGAAGCACAGAGTGGCGCCCATGATGTTGGCTGGGTTGCTAAAATGCCAGGGCTGAATTTTTCATCCCAAATCTGCCCCTGTATCTGAGGAAGGAGTTGGACACATTGGCTATGCCTGTGTAATATAGAATTCTATATAATAATTCAAGTTTAAAGCTAATTAATCTCAGAGGTATCTCCGGCGTTTAAGGCCTATTCTGCTCGTCTGAGCAGCTAATTCCCCCATCTGGAGGTTGAGCAGGCGTTTACAGAGTGACAGATTTAGGCCCAGACACAGGCTCTGTTAAAGGGAGCTGCTGTTCTCTTCAGATTGGAGATCTGCCCTCATTGTGTTACTGTGTGGGCCCTGTGTAGGGGATAGATGAATAAAGGGCTATTGTCTGTGCCTGTGACAGGTTTGACTGGAAGGCTAGAAATGGAACCCTTACCACAAAAGAAAAGAAAAACCTTTTACTGGTGTGTGAAGCATGTTGAACATTATCATTTTAATCCATGTACATGAACACTTCGGCATTTCCAATGTTATCCTGCATTCTGTTTGGTGTTTCAGCTTATTGGCCCTGGATGATAGATATTCCTTGATGAATGTTCTTTTTCAGGGCGAGMTTAAATTGCATGAACGAGATACACATCTCCACAGATTAACAAAAAGCTTCAGTTTCCCCCAAATGTTGGAATTAGACCTGTCTAAAACATCTTTATTGTGTTCAGTGGATGTGCTCATAGCCAGTAAATTGGAATAGTTTATCTAAAGTTCAAACTCACTCACTTTAAACTTTTTCTCTGTAGTGATTGTTTCATGTCTGTTTTTGAGGGCACGGACCTGTTCTGGTAGACCCAAGGTCACACATTATGAAGGGCTGGATGAATAGGGCTGAATAGGGAATGAGTCGGGCCTTCCATGGGAATTGGGCCTCTGCAGGAAGCTTACAGATGTGATCTAACACCATGCCCAAACCGGACACGCGCGTGCGTGCGCCATCGTGTGCAAATTGATTTTGTCCCCCCACACCAAACGCGATCACGACACGCAGGTTGAAATATCAAAACAAACTCTGAACCAATTATATTAATTTGGGGACAAGTTGAAAAGCATTAAACATTTATGCCAATTTACCTAGATGGCTTGCAGTTGCTAGCTAATTTGTCCTATTTAGCTAGCTTGCTGTTGCTAGCTAATTTGTCCTAGGATATAAACGTTGAGTTGTTATTTTTCCTGAAATGCACAAGATCCTCTACTCCGACAATTCATCCACACATAAATGGTCAACTGAATCATTTCTAGTCATCTCTCCTCCTTCCAGGCTTTTTCTTCTTTGGACTTTATATGGCGATTGGCATCTAACTTTCATAATAAGGTGTATTACCACAACCAACCGACAAAACCTCAGTTCATATTTCAATCACCTACGTGGGTATAACCAATGAGGAGATGGCACGTGGGTATATGCTTCTATAAACCAATGAGGAGATAGGAGAGGCAGGACTTGCACCTCGTTCAGCGTCACAAATAGAACTGACTTCTATTTTAGCACTTGGCAACGCAGATACTCGTTGGCGCGCATGAGCAKTGTGGGTGCAATGATTAAATAACATGTATGTGTACATTTATTTTGCAATGCTCGCACACGCGACGTGACCGGTGTGGTCAGCATGTAACTCCCCTACAGGCAAACAGGTGAGTCAGCCCAGTGCCTTACAGCCCTGCCACACCCTGCACCATGTCTCTGTGAGGGAGACACAGAATGAGAGAAAAAGCGAGAGAGAGACCGAGAGAGAGAGATACAGAGAAACAGACAGAGCATGGATAAGAAAGGTAACAGCGACAGTCGGATAGTGCAAATGAGAGGAAAGTTGTTGAAAATATATGTGAAAGGGGTTATGTATTTGCCATTATGTTTCCAAATGTAGAGAGAGGGAGGAAGAGTGAGAAAGGATGAGAAACAAAAAGAGGCACAAGATCAAAGGTTCATCTGAAACCCTCACAATGATGTCAAACCCCTGTGCTTAGACTACACTTGACCACCTCTGTTCACAGTTGGCCACCTCTATTCTATATTACCGGACTGGATCCTGAATACGKCTGACTCACATTAGTTAAATGAATTTCTCCATGTGCCATTTAGGATGGGCATTGTGAGACACCAGGCTTCCCCAATCATGTCACTCACATCCGACGGTGAAGCATCACTGAGGTGGTTTTGACACAAGATGTCGGACGGAGTCACACTCCACCTCTACCTTCTCCCTATCCATTAGGCTCTGCACGCCATAGTTGAGAGGGAGCGCCAATCGCCTAGCATCAGCTCAGAGAGCCCTGTAGCGGCAGCTCAGGGTTCTCCTCCCCCGCAGATGCACCTTTGGCCGACGGAGGCCTCCTCCTTCCCTTTGTTCTGTGCATCTGTTCAGCGTCAGGTGACAGGGCTTATCAACCTCACTATGGGTCTTAATAAGACAGCAAGGCAGAGTAGAGCAGAGCGCTCACAGTCTCTACCCAGTCTATCTCTGCAGAGACCAGGCCTCCCAGCTCTAACTCCTGTAGATCATACTGCGTGGGCTGAGAACCAGCCCTATTCTCCATCTCTATCTCTTTGGAAAGAGTTTTTTATGTTGAGGTTTGCATTGTGAGCAAGTGTACTTGAAGGTGGCTTTGGTGTTTGAATTCAAGAGGCTTTTAATTAATGTTTTGTATGCTTTGTTGCTGCTCTTTTGTTTCCCTGCTGTAAAGTGTTCATGATTATTGCAAGACATTCAAATCCTACTCATTCAAGTACCCTTAGAGAAGGAAAGTTTAGAGGTGTCTGTTGACTAGTGTCTGAGGGACTCCTGACTAGAGTCTGAGAATGACCTTTGATCTTTGACCTAAGCTGTGGCAGTGCTGTTGTTACCAGTATTGCTATGCTGCAGAGCCCTTCTCCMWTCKCAATACTCAYTAATGTATGCCACTGATAACACTGAAGTAATACTAACATGGAATCAAGTCTTTATAGACATTATTAAGTCTTTACATGTTTCAAAAACAGTTGTAATTTCACATGGCCTCATACAGTATTACATGCTAAAGGAAAATCTATTCTRCTATTAATATTGCTTGTTATTTKTACTCCAATGATCATCCATCKGGACATTTGTTGAATTGCACCAGGTTGTAACGYAWACTGTAAAGCAAAAAAATKATGTTCAGTTTTCCCAGTCAGTGTGGTGATGAGTGGGAGTGGAGCCTCAGGTCTCTGTGGTGCTCTGTATACCTGCAGGGTGRTCTGAACCTCTTSCACTCTGCACCGCCATCTCTTCCACCGCCTCCTGGTGGACGGCATCTAACTCTGTGATGTGTGTGTCCCAGCCCACCTGTTCAGGCCTCATTACTGTCAGGCCWGTGTTAATAAATATCCAGGTSCAGTGGGCTCCTCAGCGYCTGCCGTTCATCACCATAGATCTCAGTCTGCAGGGTYCTGTGTACTGCAGCGCTGCAGCCGCCCAGAYGGGAACCATGATTACACTGTAAGCACTGTAGTTATTCACCCTCCGCCCAAACTCTGGCACAGCGCTCCATCTTAGACACACACATACACATACAAGCGTATGCACGCCCACACACACACACACACACACACATACGCACACACGCACAAAACACACATAAACTCACGCTGACAAACCAACAGTTGCAGATATTCGCTCTCTGTCATTCACACTCTGTTTTGTGCACACATACAACACAAGCACCCTGACTGTGACTGTGAGTTAGCAGTGGAGTTGGAAGTTCCCATTTGCCCTGCACTCAAAACCATTACTGTAAAAACAGCCTTTACAGCACTCTCCTGCTATGGCTGCCTGGAGGCATATTATGATTTGAATAAAGAGTACACTCACAAGTAACACATTTTGGGGAAATGGTCAATGGGCAGCACTGTGAATGTGTCAATAAACTGTTACTGTAATATTTGTTTATGGAAAATTTCAAATAAATGACTAACAAACATGTATGTTGTTCTCCAAACTGTTTGATAAGGGGATGGGTGGGCTTACTTTGATGTTTGTCACAAAAACAATGATGAAAACAGATGTCACAGTGGATGTCCACTCCATTTAAGTCTGGCTGTGTGTTGTTGGGTCAGTGTGAATGGGGTGGGGGGGTAGTTCTGCGTCCCAAATTGTAACCTATTACCTATACAGTGCACACTACCTTTGACCAGGGCCATAGGGCTTTGGTCAAAAGTAGTGTACTATGTAGGAAATAGGGTGCCATTTGGGATGCAGTATGGGTCAGCTGGACATTAGTGGATCTCCTCAGCAGTAGCAGCAGCAATGGTGGTGTGGCGGCCAGGGGAATGACAAGGAGGACACAGCCACTTGACTCTGGAGAAGCAATCAGACTCTAAGGGGTTTAATGCACTGCCTTGGGTCTGAGCCACAGCAATTGGGTTTGATAGCCGTGTCATTATGAGAGGAGGGAGTCTGGAGGTCTTCAGCAGCCAGGGATTAGAGGGAGAGGGGACAGAGAGGGGAACAGAGGGGGTCTCTGTGTCTCACAGTACTGGACCCTGCCCTAACTTACCTCCTCACCCCTTTCCTTACCTCCTCACCCATACTCATCACACCCACACAATCTCACTGATTTCACTTCACACAAGTGCTACAGTCTGGAGTGGAATCCTGGATAAGACAATAGGTCTCTTCTCTCTGGCTGTGTGTGTGGACAGCTCAGTGTTTCTGAGCTTGTTAACCACTCAACATTTTTAATTTGCGGCAGTGGAGAAAATGATTGTTTATCTCCTCCAGATTGGGTAATTAAGAGGATGTCAGTGATAAGATTCTCCCTCATCTCTCTCTCTCTCTCTCTCTCTCTCTTACTGTGTTCCAGGAGAAAAACAACAGAATCAGTAGAAACCAAACTAATGTTTATCTCTATAGTAGATTGAGTGCATTATATTGTCATTTTATTTTCATATCCAAAGTATTATCATGTTTACTCTCCTATGGCCGCGTAACATATGCGATCGTTAACTCTCTTGCATAGAATTATCAGACTGGGCTTTGCAATAAACAATGACAGCAATGACAAACATATGACAAAATACAACATGTGTAAGTACCTGATAATAGATAGGAGACACATTAGTTGAGCAAGGCTTGATGTTGTTGATGGCTGTAGATGAATAAATCCGTAACAACAAATGTGTATTAGCAGGGAGCTAACGCGACCATTACATTTAGAGCATGCTAGCTAACTCACTCCTACAGCAATTATCTAACAGGAACCGTACACATACACTACCAGTCAAAAGTTTGGACACACCCACTCATTCCAGGGTTTTTCTTTATGTTTACTATTTTCTACATTGTAGAATAATAGTTAAGACATCAAAACTATGAAATAACAAATATGGAGTCATGTAGTAACCAAAAAAGTGTTAAACAAATCCAAATATATTTTATATTTGTGATTCTTCAAAGTAACCACCCTTTGCCTTGATGACAGCTTTGCACACTCTTGGCATCCTCTCAACCAGCTTCACCTGGAATGCTTTTCCAACAGTCTCGAAGGAGTTCCCACATATGCCGAGCACTTGTTGGCTGCTTTTCCTTCACCTTGTGGTCCAACTCATCCCAAACCATCTMAATTAGGTTGAGGTAGGGTGATTGTGGAGGCCAGGTAATCTGATGCAGCACTCCATCACTCTCCTTCTTGGTCAAATAGCCATTACACAGTCTGGAGGTGTGTTGGGTCATCGTCCTGTTGAAAAACAAATTATAGTCCCACTAGGCGCAAACCAGATGGGATGGCGTATTGCTGCAGAATTCTGTGGTAGCCATGCTGGTTAAGTGTGCCTTGAATTAAAAACAAATCACTGACAACGTCACCAGCAAAGCACCATCACACCACCTTCTCCATGCTTCACGRTGGGAACCACACATACGGAGATCATCCTACTCTGCATCTCACAAAGACATGGCGGTTGGAACCAAAAATCATACATTTGGACTCATCAGACCAAAGGACAGATTTCCACCAGTCTAATGTTCATTGCTCGTGTTTCTTGGCCCAAKAAAGTTTCTTTGCAGCAATTCGACCATGAAGGCCTGATTCACGCAGTCTCCTCTGAACAGTTGATGTTGAGATGTGTCTGTTACTTGAACTCTGTGAAGCATTTATTTGGGCTGCAATCTGAGGTGCAGATMACTCTAATGAACTTATCCTCTGCAGCAGAGGTAACTATGGGTCTTCCTTTCCTGTGGCGGTCCTCATGAGAGCCAGCTTCATCATAGCACTTAATGGTTTATGCGACTGCACTTGAAGAAAGTCTCGAAATGTTCCATATTGACTGACCATGTCTTAAAGTAATGATAGACTGTAATTTCTCTTTGCTTATTTGAGCTGTTCTTGCTATAATATGGACTTGTTCTTTTACCAAATAGGGCGATTTTCTGTATAACACCCCTGCCTTGTCACAACACAACTGATTGRCTCAAATGCATTAAGAATGAAAGAAATTCCACAAATTAACTATTAACAAGGCACACCTGTTAATTGAAATGCATTCCAGGTGACTACCTCATAAAGCTGGTTGAGAGAATGCCAAGAGTGTGCAAAGCTGTCATCAAGGCAAACGGCGGCTACTTTGAAGAATCTCAAATATAAAATATATTTTGATTTGTTTAAACTTTTTTGGTTACTACATGATTCCATATGTGTTATTTCATAGTTTATTCTACAATGTAGAAAATAGTAAAAATAAAGAAAACCCCTTGAATGAGTAGGTATGTTCAAACTTTTTACTGGTACTGTATATACATCAGGAAATGTACATAGTGAACTCGTACACATTGTAAATATGTAAATAGAATACAGTATTTCAGAAAGTGACCTACCACTTGCGTAGAATTATCAGACTTGGAAGAATTGGCGTACGCGATCTCCACCTATCTGCAGAGTACCCAATGACATACACCTTATTGGCATCTTAATTGAATCGGAATACATAAACATTGAATGCATATTTCTGCAGTGGCACGTGGAAACATAACCAACCCTGTTACAGCTGCACCATAGTAGTTTGGGTAAGGGCGAAACTTGTTACTCTAGCTCACCGATGGTTTCATATTCAGTGGGTGCTTCTCTATTGAGTGAGATCCCTGTGAGCTGCTGATGAGTGTGTGTGAGAAGACAAACTGGCGAGGGTGTGATGGCAGATGCCGGGGTAAGAGTTGTCATCAGCGTTCCTTATGGAAGAGAGCCAGGTCCGTCTCTGATTGGGCTGGCTGCGGCTCCACCGTTTGCCACAGCTCAGCTTTGATTAGCGCCTCCATGAAAATGTATGCCCCGTGCTCAAAGAAGTGCTCAAAGAAAACCGGGGGAGTAGCTACCTGTCAGACAATTCACAAATAAGGCTACTTAGTGCGCAGGGAACTGTATATTTTAAAGTCTAATAATCCCAGCCATTTCATTGTAGGGGATTGCCAAATCCCTCATGACTCCACCCTCCTGCTTGCCCCCCTCCCCCCCGGGCCCTTTATGTGGGTCCCCAGATACACACAGGAGTTACACAGCCAGCCCCCAGACCAGGGATGTGGAGAAAGGGCACTCTAAAGCGCACAACAAAGGCTCCCACCAGATGCTGTGAATAACAAAAAACCCTGCAACACAAACACACAATATATAAATTAATCAGGGTGCAGGTAAATAAATAAATAATGTATACGAGGAGCTAATTAAATGTGTTTATTCCTGTTATCATATGCTGCCCTCATTTCCCCCACTTGAAGCCATGAATCATTAAGTGGCTGCTAAATTGGTCTCTGGGGCCGTCACGATGGCAGGGGGCGGTCAGATCCTGTCTGGCAGAAGGCAGGTGTGCRGCGGACGGACGGCCCRTKCTCCTCGGAYGGCGGCGCGTGACGGAGGGGAAGGGAAGGGAGCGGGCCTCACGCTGGGAGGTGAGYGGCCAGAGGAGARGCTGGAGCACAGCGGCTGACAGGGCTGCCCGTCACACGGCCCGCTCCGCTTTGATTAATGAGGGCATTTGAAAGACAATTAGTGGGAGCAGATTTGTCTTCAACCTCCTTATCAATCAGGCCCCTTTAATTCAACGCGTAGCACCCTCTGCGGCGAAAAGGGTGTCTCAGCATTGTGAATCCAGCAAGGGATGGGGGAACAGTTGGTGGGGAAGATGAAGGCTCCATAAACAGAAAACTTCTTAATACACAGGACTTCATGTTACTGTATGGAGGCTATTGAGCCCTTGTAGTTATGTATCTAGCAATTTGAGAGCTTGAGACTATAAGGTTCCTAATGCAAAAAAATATGATCCTGAGACAATTTACTTTAAAGTTCCAAACCCACATTGGTTTGAATGGTGTCAGCAATTTTTTATTGTATTCTTTTGAACTTAACATGAATTGTGGGTATTTAATGTACTATACAGGTAGAGAACATTGAACAGAACAAGGCTATGACAATAACTACATTTTGACAAAAATGCAGATAGAACCTTATAGTACCAAGCTCTCAAATTGTCTTATTATAGTTAACCAGCACAGACATAATGTGTCTGTTTATACCACTTGCTTCACAGAGGAGTGACCAGTTCATAATTGGGGAGTCATGTTGGTCAACTCTCTCAGACCACTCTGCACATCAGCAAAACGTGGAGTGTGTGTGAGCCTACAGTAAGCTGTCCTCATACTTGCCTACTTGCAAGTTTTAAAACTGCTATATACAGGTCTGAAACGTAACTTTGGTGCGCACCTGTTATCAACATCTTGATGACCAACGTCATTAGAGTCCTGTCTCTAATGTGAAATTATACAGTGAGGTTTTTTCAACTTCCTCTTTCCTGCTTTTATCACATATGGTAAAATTGTATTCATGTATGCAATGTCAGTACTGTCTTTTTAAACTGATTCTATTTAATAACTGGGACAAAATAAGGGCTTTTGTCTACCCTGTGTGGATAGATTTGATAAAGCACCAGTCAATTGACATTTAACAATGTTTTAAGCTGCCTAATTATGAAGTTATGATCCTAAATTGTGGACATAACTCAAATTCTGTGGTATTATATAGGAGGATTGGTATTCATGCTAAGTCCCAGAGAGACACAGTTAAGAAAGTCTCCAGGTAGAAACTATGAAAGTCTTCCATTCACATTTAAGTGACTTCTTAAAAAATGGAAAGTTAGAAAGGTCGATATCGATATAGTGGAGATATTTTGCCTAGTTCCTGACAGCCCTGAAGACTGCTCTACAAATATACATATGAAGAGTCAGCCTGTCTCTCTCTACAGCAGCCCTCACGCACAATTACACTTGTCAATCATTTGAACCCAAATTATTTGAAACACTGGAGAAATGATGCAGATCCGCTGATGTGCTTAAGGGTGTGAAACTTTATGTGTTTTCATAAAGTTGGAAACAAGCAAGTACAGACGCGTCTCTATTGATCCTGTTCCCTGGAAATAAAATGAGTGCGATAGGCGAGAAGAAACAAACACAACGAGGAAGACAGCAGCCGGGGAGGAAATCGATAGATTCCCTAACTCTGAGGTCAGTCTACTCTCCTGGGTTAGGACGTCTGGGGAGGCAGGCGATGGGTATAGAGGAGGACACGGTCAAGCTCTTCCTAATTTCCCAACATAYAKTATCTTAAGCTGGAACGARGGCCTGTGAACGCAGCTCATATGCGTTTAACCTAGACAGTGTGAGGAGCTGGTGGAACGGGCTCCAGAAGAGCATACACATTAGTGACTCATCTTCGAAATGTCAGATAGTTTCCAGCTAAGGGCTTATTTTTTCTCAGTAGGAGGGATGCAGTACTTAGTAGAAGCAGTGGTCTCAAACATAAACTTTTTAATGCATTGGTTTAACTGGCGAGCTCCCTGTTATATTACGTGTTTTGTCCTTAGAATACATGCACATTAGGGTGAGTGTATTTTCATGTCTGATGCACATGTTGTAAAAGGATATACTGTACGTAAGGACCATAGTAAAAATAGACTTCATACTGCATGTTACAGTCAAGTATGGAATATATTGGACTTCCACTGCACTGCACTCACTGTGAGTGCTCTGATACAGAGCCTAATGGATAGCTTAAGAATTGTGAGAAATATATATATATATAGTAGGCCTACGTCTATATTTCATTATAAAGAAATGTAATGTAAGTGAAGAGCCTGACCATGAGTGTGGTGATCAGGTTGTCTCTGAGGGCTGACACATCTACCTCCATCTCATTAGAGATGGTGCATTAGGCCCCACCGCGCTACAGTAGGTTATGTCCAGCTGTGGTCTCTCACTGGTTCTCCCTGCCTGACTCTCCCCCTGGTGCTAGTTAAGCTAGCAGAGAGGAATGCTCCTGCCTGCCTTCCTGCCGCACTCTATTTCCCATTAGCTATTTTATTTCACGGGGAATTTGCTTCCTGCATGCTGTAATTGGTATGTAGGCACCTCCTGACGTGGGGCATTAGGATTTTTAATGCAATCTTTTACGCAGGTGAAAGATGCAATAATTACCTCTTCAGTGGCCCGTTATTTGATTGTAATTCTCCATTATTTACCACAACATTGTTGTGAAACACTTGGTTTCAGCAGAGTTAAACATTGTAACTAATGTTATTAGCTGGGTTGTGGGCCTAATGTTTCCCACCAACTTCTCTCATAACACACTGAGATAATAACCTCATCTGAGGCCTGTAAAAACATGGGCATCACTTTTTCCTCCAACTGACTTCTGCCCCAGTACAAAACATGGGAAACAGATCCATAGTAGCAGCATGGTTGRCATGGTAGCTTTCATTTGTGGTTCTTGTATTTTCTTTATTACACTACTAGATGGTTATAATGTAAGTATAATCGCCATATCATTTCAACCGTCAACACTGTATTGGCCCAGCAAAGGCCTTACTGTGAGAGGAACTTTGATCCTTGGTCTGTGACTCCATCAGCAATGTCTTCCCAGAGGCCTGAATCCATGACAGCCGTTTGGAGTTTGGTGATTTGTTTTTCATGGTTCCTGGTAACCAAGAGACTGGGCCATGTATATGTGTTTAGTTTTAATAAAGGATATTTGTTCATGTTGAAAGGAAAAAGATAGAAGATAATTGTACCTCTCAGTAATGAGGGCAGGGTGATTAAGTCTGTTTCTGCTTCTTCTTTCATAATTTTGCTGGTGTCCAGTTACTGCAAATTAGTGGTCAATTGTGTGTTTAGAATTCTAGACACGCGGTATTGAATGACAAAATTGCAATAAGACTTWCTCCAGCGAAGGCCAAATCCGGGGGCCATAATGATATTCATTTTCAAACAGGAGAACATTCTAATGGGCAATTAAGACGATCAAGCCTGCCAAGCTACACGGGAAGAACGAAGTCGTGGTGCMAGCGATTCCGTGTCCTCCACCCACTGCCTCCTTCCTCCCCTGGCCTGGGCTTTGTCTTACATGTGTGTGCATAAGAAGCAGGCAACAGAAGGGGGGAAAGGCTCCAAAAGCACAATATAATTGAACTTTCCACATTATTTCTCACTAATATGTGCTGCCACTTGGTCTCATTAGTGGAATGATGTGCTCTCCAGTTCTGGAATGAACTCTTTGCCCGAGTAATTAAGGCTCCTAAAGTTTCCAGTCCTTTGTTTAAAGAATTCGTCCTTGTGCTCTCCATGCCCCATCAGCTGCCTAATTAGCAGGCCCTTTGTGTGATTAAAAATTCTCACAGAGATTCCATTGGATATTTTCCTCTGTTAATGAGTGTTTGTGGACAGCTGGGAACGGGCGCAAGCTCCCTCCTCACAGGACCTCTTGTGCATTGGGCAGACCTCTGTCAGGGCCCAGGAGTGAGAGCTGTCATTTCCGTAATGGGGATGGAAATTGGTCAAAACCTAGCCCKGCCCCCGCAGGAATGGAAATGCCTTGAAATATAAATGAGGATGAATATTCATATTTCTTWCTACTCTCAATAAAAGTGCTGAGTATTAATATACACGTCTGTCAGTTTAAGCAGCTCCCAGAACTTGGCGAGCTAGTGTCTACCCATTAATGCGGCCCCTGGCTTCATTTGCTATTATCCTCAGGTTCTTTTTCTCCCTAATGTTGGGGTCACCCTCTCCACTGAGRATTGYGCAYTGGAAGCTTTCCTTTTGTAACRTTTCTCCCACTTAGTGAGGGAGAGAGAGGGCTGTGAAAGAGCCAGAGAGGCATTTAATGAAGCCCACTCGGAAGTAAGGAAAGCAGGGGTCAAACTCAAATGAAAGGAACAAGGCAGGCAATGTGTGCAGTTGGAGGAGCAAGAATCCAGAGGGAGAAGGAGGCTGTTAGGAGGAAGGGCCCCGGGAAGCTATGGTCTACATTGGTTTGGCTGCCTGGATAGGAGGCCAGCAGCCCCTACTGCAGCTGTTACAYCGCCTCCACTCTGACATCATTTGTCTTTTTTCACAAAGTGATGAGWGAGCACAAATGTTAATGCTCTTGTTCCTATAATACATATCTATTTCAATGATAAAAGTCCATAAGTGTTAGTACAGAATGTCTATAAAGGTCCTGTTTAAAACCGATACTGCTAAAACAAACTTTCTTCCCCCCCTTGAGAGGAGAGGATAGCCTTCAAAGCTGGATGTGCTGTGCTGGAGGCACAGGGAAAATGAAAGCAACGATAAGGAGTTGGCCTGTACGAGGAGAAACTGTTGAACCCAGCAATTCTGGGGAAGTTTAATTACAAAGTGGAGCGATGGATAGATTTCTGGWRACATCATTATAAACAGAGAGGGGCATAATGAGCTGCCTGGCTGATTCTAGTTCTATTTAAAGATCTAGCATCTCCAGAGAACACAGCAACCRTGATAGGACATCTCACACAACCATTTACACCTGAAAGGACACGTGTAGCCTTGAAAATAAAGATCCATTGAAATTYGCATGAACAAAAGGGAAGKCAAATKATTTCTTGCCCCRTCTCAATATGATTTTCAAAAGCAATCTGATGTGCTCATGATAAGTGCCCTGCAGTGAAGGTTAAAGAGATTAGGTTGATTATCAAATCATACATCAGAGACAGTGGTATAGTCTTAATTGCTGGGTTTGTGGAACGTGTTTGTTGATGTAGACGCTGCATTCACTTTGATTGACTCTAATCTTCTCATTCTCTTTCTCCTGATATCCAGTGTTCTGCCTTTTGATGAGTTCTTTTGATGTACTGTATGTGTGTCCCCACATGAAAAATACTACAGTTTACTAAAGAATAGTACAGTACTTACTATAGAATTCTGTAGTAAACTGTAGTATACTGTAGAATACTATACTACACACTGTAGTATACCTCGATCATGTGTAGTACTTACTATAGAATGTTGTAGTATACTGTGGAATACTATGGTAAATACTACAGTATACTACAGACCACAAAAACACTACACTAAATACTACAGTAATTTTTGCAAAAACACTACAGTAATTACTATAGTAATGTCCTAAAAAATACTACAGTAATTACTATAGTATATATTGAAGTACACATGTGCTTATACGCTGCCCAGTCCCCTCCTCCATATCATAGTTTGTGCCACCCATAAGTGAGAAACGTACATGCCAAGTATAGACCATATAGTGTGTTGCATACATGTCAAAAAAAGAGCAGAAGTTCTGAACTGTCTGTTCAGACCTCTATACTACCTACCTACAGGTTATGGAAAATTTGCTTTTGAGTATTTTGGCCAGTAGGTTTTCTCAAGGACAAAGCCCCAACTGCTATGTCAAAGATAATAAAACAAAAAGGCTATAGTAAATACTACAGTAATGTCTGCAAAAACACTACAGTAATGTCTGCAAAAACACTATAGTAATGTCTGCAAAAACACTACAGTAAATACTACAGTAATGTCTGCAAAAACACTACAGTAAATACTACAGTAATGTCTGCAAAAACACTACAGTAATGTCTGCAAAAACACTACAGTAAATACTACAGTAATGTCTGCAAAAACACTACAGTAAATACGACAGTAATGTCTGCAAAAACACTACAGTAATGTCTGCAAAAACACTACAGTAAATACTACAGTATACTACAGTCCACAAAAACACTACAGTAAATCAAATCAAATTGTATTGGTCACATACACATGGTTAGCAGATGTTGCGAGTGTAGCGAAATGCTTCTCGATCTGACAGTGCAGCAGTATCTAACAGCTAATAGCTAACAATTCCAAAACAAAACTTAATATCTAACAATCTAGTAAAGGAATGGGATAAGAATATATAAATATAAAATATATGGATGAGCAGTGACAGAGCGGGTAAGATGCAATAGATAGTGTAGGATACAGTATACAGTACATACGTACAGTACATATGAGATAAGTAATGTGAGATATGTAAACATTCTTAAAGTGGCATTATTAAAGTGACTAGTGTTCCATTTATTAAAGTAGCCAATGATATCAAGTATGTAGGTAGGCAGTCGCCTCTCTGTGCTAGTGATGGCTGTTTAACAATCTGATGGCCTTGAGATAGAAGCTGTTTTTCAATCTCCCTGTCCCAGCTTTGTTGCACCTGTACTGACCTCGCCTTCTGGATGGAAGCGGGGTGAACAGGCAGTGGCTCAGGTGGTTGTTGTCCTTGATGATCTTTTTTGACTTACTGTGATGTTGGGTGTTGTTGTTGTCCTGGAGGGCAGGTAGTTTGCCCCTGGTGATGCATTGTGCAGACTGCACCACCCTATGGAGAGCCCTGCGGTTATGGGCGGTGCAGTTGCCGTACCAGGTGGTGATACAGCCCAACAGGATGCTCTCGATTGTGCACCTGTAAAAGTTAGTGAGGCTTTTCAGTGACATGCCACATTTTTTCAGCCTCCTGAGGTTGAAGAGGTGCTGTTGCGCCTTCTTCACCACACTGTCTGTGTGCATGGACCATTTCAGTTTGTTGGTGATATGTACACCGAGGAACTCAAAACTTTCCACCTTTTCCACTGCTGTCCCGTTGATGTGGATAGGGGGTGCTCCCTCTGCTGTTTCCTGAAGTCCACGATCATCTATTTTCTTTTGCTGACATTGAGTAAGAGGTTATTTTCCTGACACCACACTCCGAGGGCCCTCACCTCCTCCCTGTAGGCTGTCTCGTTGTTGTTGGTAATCAAGTCTACTACTGTTGTGTCGTCTGCAAACTTGATGATTGAGTTGGAGGCGTGCATGGCCACGCAGTCATGGGTGAACAGGCAGTACAGGAGGGGGCTGAGAACGCACCCTTGTGGGGCCCCAGTGTTGAGGATCAGCGGAGTGGAGATGTTGTTTCCTACCTTCGCCACCTGGGGGCGGCCGTCAGGAAGTCCAGGACCCAGTTGCACAAGGCGGGGTCGAGACCCAGGGACTCAAGATTAATGATGAGTTTGGAGGGTACTATGGTGTTGAATGCTGAGATGTAGTCAATGAACAGCATTCTTACATAGGTATCCCTCTTGTACAGATGACTAAGGGCAGTGTGATGGCGATTGCTTCGTCTGTGAACCTATTGGGGCAGTAAGCAAATTGAAGTGGGTCTAGGGTGACAGGTATGGTGGAGGTGATATGATCTTTGACTAGTCTCTCAAAGCACTTCATGATGACAGAAGTGAGTGCTACGAGACGATAGTCATTTAGTTCAGTTACTTTGGTTTTCTTGGGAACAGGAACAATGGTGGCCCTCTTGAAGCATGTGGGCACAGCAGACTGGGATAGGGAGAGATTGAATATGTAATTACTATAGTTAGTATATACTACCGTGTTTTCTTACTACAGTATTTATACTATAGTAAACTGTAAATACTACAGTATAGTACAGGCATGTCTGCAAAACTACAGTGGATTCTAGAGTAAAGTTCGCAAAAACATTACAGTGAATACTATAGTATTTAACCATAGAATACTATAGTATTTTTTCATGTGGGTGTGTAGGCTACCCTGTCATCTCCTCAACCATGTTAACTCAGATGGTGCCACAGTTCATTGTGGATTTGTAAAAGTGACCTGAAGAGTTCAAAGTTCCCCGTGCTTGGATGGAGAGTTACATTTCCTTCCACTTTCTTTTGGTAATTTGTTTGTTTGTTTTTAATTAAAATCTAATGTCGACTTCTCAGCCCTGGCAGCTCTGTTGCGCTGCCCAGCGACTGGGGGATATTTAGTAAGCTGCAGCGCTATAAGTTGTTTCATTAAGTGTGAAAACGGCCGATAACTCAATAGCCACCAGCCAAACATCCTCACAGTGCCGGCTGCCTGCTTCCTTAATCTGTTTTTCATTCCATCTGGCATTGCTGTAGCAGTACAGGGGGCTCCGCACAACGGAAAATACATTCATCACCGTCGGGCCCCCAACAAACCTGGGGGAGAGGGAGAGGGCCAGCCTGCTAAGCTGGGGAGAAGAGGGCCTCAGCCAGGCTTAGCATCCCAGTCAAGACACCTTAGTGTTTCCGTATGGATGGGCTGCTGGTGCTGGAGTGACGGAGGAATAGTAGCCTAACTGTCTGCACCATCTCCACAGTAACAGTGTGGGTGAAGTGATATGATATGATTGACCTCCTTGGGTCCCCAGAGGCAGCCGAGGCAGTGACCTTAGTCCCCCTGCATGCCTGCCAGTCACCTGCTAATGCATTCTGAGAGCCTATCCTCTGACATGCTGATAATATACCCACACTGGAGCTCTGCTTTCAGTTAATGGTGCATGTGTGGACAGGTGACTGGGGTCTTTGGGGAGGGCAGGCACCAGTGCTGGTCTGAGAGCTGTTAGAGCCCACAGGCTTCAGTGTCTCAGACAGATGGCAGCTGTGGATTAGTAACATCTTGAATACAGGGTGGAAGTGAATACACTGCCCCTGATGTCTGGGTGGGATGGGAGCTATGGGGTTAATAAGACCCTTCTCGGATGCTCTTGGTCTGGTTAACTGGTTGTAACATGTACTGTATAATGGCTTGCCACCAAGCAGCAAGTTTATTTAGCATGAACCTAGCTATAAACTTGCCACGATTGTTGTCATCCCACTGCTTTTGTACTGGGCTGGTTAATATGGGCCTTGCAGAGGAAGTGGTGCACTGAGTTTTACAGAGGAGACAAGAAAAGAAACCCTTAAAGTAAAAAATCCACTAAGGAGACATGAAATAACCCTCCATTCTTCTACCTGACAGATCTGACAGGCCAAGTATCTCCCGCTCCCTTTTTTTCATCCTGAATAGATTATCACAGGCCCTAATTTGCTAGCTGAGGTCTGTGGCGTACTGTAGCAGAGAGAGTTCCCTCCCCCCGCCCGCTTCTTCAGGCATGACTTCTGAAGCTGTTAATAACGCGACAAGTATGCCTTCACGTATTGAACTACATCAAAACCACTAATCCTCGAAGATTGGAGCAGCCCACTGATTTAGATTGTCATTAYGTGTTTCATAAACGTTCCACTTGGATGTTTAATGCTCCAGAAATGTGGAGTGGTGRGGGTGGAACTGAAGGTATAAATGGTCTRTTTCATTAGCATCCCTCTCTTTATGCAGACTTTAACTGGGCCGGTTCACAGCGGAGATGTAGTCTATCAATGACTCTGTTCCACCTGAGATGAAAGCCCATTTTCACCCGGCGATAATGGCTGCAATGCCCGGMAACGATTCCAAGYCGCTCGMATTTCCCTGTTCGCTGTCATTTGACTGGGGTTTAAGGAGYGTAGGAACACTGCAGACATTGTAGCCATCACACCTAATTGACCAGAGGGGCTGTAGTTAGTGTGAAACATCAGCATGACAACTGAGGAGGCGAGGCGAGCATCTTCCTCCACATTAGCAGATGTATGTTACAGTCCAGACACAGGTCATCCTCCCCATGTGACAAAAGACAGATTTTCCCATTTGAGGAAGACAGACCCAGTGCTCGTTTATGAACATGTAAACTAAATGGCACTAGTAGACTGATCGTCATAAATGTTAAGCTGGAAGGAACAGTTTTCTCTCGCTTTGCTTTGCAGATTTCTCTCTCTCTTGCTCTCTCTCTCTCGCCCTCTCGCACACTCTCTCTCTCACACACTCTCCCTCTCTCTCTCCCTCTTTCTCTCTCTCTCTCTCTGTGTCTMTCTTCTCCGTGCGTGCAGAGTTGATAAGTTGATTGCTGATAAGTGTTATTAATTTCCATAACTAAGCCAATTAAAAATGGAATTTTATCTAATTCCTGCTTTGATAGATGGACATTATTTGCCAGAGTTTAAAACTGAAAGTTCTCAGTTAATAGTGTGATATATTWAATTTTCCCTTTTATTTTTGCTGGAATGATGTGGTAACAGGATTTAGTCATTGTCCTCCAAATGCACGATTCCATTTGGAATTTCAATTAGCCTGTTTTGCCATTCAGAACAGTGCATAAGGTACTGCAGGAACCATTTCTCAGCAAAAATGTTTTATGTATAATTCAATGTAAGTAAAAGCCATAATAGTTTTTTGCAGCTAATAACACTTGTCTGAAAACGTGCCTGTAAGGAWAATCGATTTAAAGGTAGACACACTATTATTACAACACGTTGTGGAGGAAGGAAACTTTGCCTGCAACTGGTATAGCCAAGGGGAGTATAGACATAACTTGAAATAGGAAAATGGAGCTATACTGAAAGACTCCTCTATTTTTCATGACCAAGGTCACTTATCAGTGACCGGAAAGTCACCAAGTTCTCTTCATCATTTCAATAAGGGACTCAAAGTCAGAAAAAAATAGCACGGACATTTCTTTGTAATACACCCCTGGGCTTTTTATTATGACTTCATTTCCCGTTGTAATATTGGAACGTCTCTATAATTGTAAAAGTGTAATAGACTCTAATAGAATTTCATTTTGAACCCTGAATGGTCTATGCCRTCTCTGCTCAATTTGAGTAGAATAATGATTTTTAATGTCCACACATGGCTTCCTGTGACCTTATTCAATCTCTGGGCTGATCAGGAAATATATTGATTCAATTACAGGCCTGATGACAAGCGAACAGAGGAGAGGRGGGGAWAAAGGTCAGCACATATTTGAAAATGTAAATCTTAACAATRTCTTTTGGGTTTGCTGAAAAAAGYCATTATCAAATGCCATTTGGGTCCAGCGGCATCAAGCCCTCCGCCTGCCTTTCCTCCCAGAGCAATGGGAATCGTTAGAATGTGTAGGACATTGCTGCTAGTGGACTTTTCCATTGTCTGGAACAGTGATGTGACTAATTCAAAGTGTGCAGGGCCTCTATTTTGCCACATGATTGTTATGTTCACGCTGGTTGTAATGGTCACTGCTATTTCTTCAGCACAGCATTTGTTRCAAACTGACCTAGTACAATAGGAAAAATGTGTCAATGTTTTTGACTTTCAAATGTCTTCCTATACATGTAATCAGCTATAGCATAAGGTGGACTCAGCCAGTGGAATTACCAGTGATGTGCTCTACCCAAACATTGAACAAAGCTCTGAAATTCATCCCTGTGCAAACTACATGCACACACCACACCGAGTACTAATTCTTTGTTTGGTCATTAAAACCTAATTAAAATGAAATTGTTCATTTGCATACCACTGTGTGTCGCATAATAAATTATTAATTGAAAATGAATAAATGAATGATATTAGAAAAATAAGTGACGTTACATATACATATACACCTACAGTGATGCTGTGATTGTCCTTCTTTGAGGAGGAAGGTGAAGCTTTTTTCAAGGAAAATAATCGCCCCCCCAGACAGTAGTATAAACAACAGAACCTGCTGAGGAAAAGGATGGCGGTTAAAAAGGACAGGGGGTGAACTGTATGTGAATCTCAAAGACCAGATTTGAAGMGCTTTCTGATTAAGTTCTGTAACCCTGTAAAAGTAGCATGGACAGAATGGTCCTACTGTTAAATCCCCAATGCATCAGACAAAAGTGGATAGCATTTTTCCTCTCTGCTTTTCATTTCACTGCAAATTGATTAACTCTCTCTCCCCTGCTGTYATTGCTTGACTTTGGCAAATTATGAATTAAATTGACTTTTCTCCTGCTGACAAATATTTTGGTTATCCAGCCCAAAAAAGGTCCTTTAGTGGGCCATTTTCCTCAAGCCGCCACATTCATTCTTCCACATCTGCATGTGTTTACGGCTGGATCATCCTGTTTTAATGCTGGAATATCCACCCCATCTTCAAGGATTTCAACAACCTATCTTTTACCCTTCGTTATGTGTTAAATTTTTCTCTTGTTGTTAGTATTCCAGAGTTTTCAGTTTCAGAAATTGGTAATTGCAGCAGCCCCCTTTTCAAATCACTTCATTAATGAAATGGGATTGGGAAAGGTTCTGAGCTAATGGATTATGCTGGGGCTGGGTGGTTCAGGCCTGTTTACCGGAGGTCACATTTCATTTGCTGCCTATGTCAGGCGACTAGCAGCAGGGCCTCTGAGGCAGTCTAATCAATGTCTCCGTGCCGTAGCCCTTGAATGAATCCATTAAAGTTATGCGGATGCATCCTGCCCAGGAAAGAAAAAGTCTCCTGRTACCTCTGATAGAAATTAGCCATGTATTAGGAGAGAGGCTGKCTCATTCTGGAAGCAAGCCAAAGCAGAATTAATAGGCCATCAGAGCCTCTTGTGTGTTAAATCCCATTTGTTCGCCCATGCTTTATGAAAGCTTTYCYTCTGCTGCTTCTCCYAGCCTGGTGTGGGACCCCCACATATCCAGCACMAAACTTCACTCATTAAATAAAGTTCCAGCCGGGTGCAGACAGGGAGGGTTGGAGACTGGGGACAGGGCTGGGGTTTAGACTGGGGCTGCTGGTGGTGKTGCTGCTGGGGAGGTGGATGATGATGAGGCTTCATACGAGAGGGGCTGGAGCTGTGATTGCAGCTGGGGGGTTGGTTGGAATGTCTGAGTCTGTCTGTGGCCGAGGCTGCAGCTAAGAGGACTTTAGCAGGACACTGGGGGATCCTGGTCATGTGGACCTCTTCAGCACCAAAATCATCTCTGCAATGTCCTCTAATCCTACAGATTGCTCTTCAATGTGTTTATGAGGAAGAAAGGCTCTGGCCGAATCTCTTTGAAAAGGATGTCTGGGGTGCCTGAACCAATCAGAACAAAAGGTCTTACTCCTGCTATTTTTCAAGCACTTTTTTTGGAGCAGGATCATTATTTCCTGTATGCTTGAAAACACGCAGGATGACATGATAATTATTGGACATATACTTTACTTAAAGAGTAAAGGCTTTTGGCATGCCTGACTCAGAGACAAATTCAGACTGGGTGTTTTCTTCCCTTTTGTTTTGTATCTCTGCATAATTCATTGGGATGCTGCCTTTAACAAACCTGTGAGGTTTTCATCACATACTTTCTTTTTTCCCCTTGAATGGTTCTTTTTTTCTTATTCCTGAAAGACCAATTAACTCTGCCTTCGTTTATGGTGGCGTAATCGTTTATATCTGGTGTGAGCTTCTCCCTGGGGCTCCAGCCAGTCCAGATCTGCCCAGGGTTGAGCCTGTAAACAATCAAGGCACTGACTCACCTTGACAAAACCAATGATAACCTCTAAACGCGCTATGTGCTAGGCTCAAATCAAGCAGCCAACCAAACTAACATGGCAACAGCACAAAGGGACGGCCTCAAACTGCTGAGGAACAGAACGTCCACATTCTGAACACACTGGAGAGCCATTACAACTCAACCATCCTCTCTACAAGGCAGACAAACAACAAATTGAGTCCCTCAGTTCTCCACGGTGGTCATTTACATGAAGTTTAGGGCTTAGGTGCATGAGACTTCTAGAGGTCAGTCTGAGTGTGGTACACACACGTGCAAGTACACCCACACACCCACCTCACTCAATGCAAGGAGAATAGCAAGCAGTACCGCACTCACTCAAAATATACTCTTATAATGCATTCAAAACAAACTCTCACAACACTCTCATACACACACACACCCACACACACATACACGCTTGCTAATACACGTGGCTCACACAGACACACACACACACACGTAAATGAGATCTAAAATGGCTCTCATGTTTGCCCTCTTCCACCAGTGCCAGAGTCACGCATCATTGTCAGCAGCCGGCAAAACAAGATGAAATAAAATTCTAAGCCGTCCTGGCAGTCAAGGACACCATTCCCTCACCGTAATAGCCTGTATCGTCTGGCCACTCCATGTGTAGCTTTTCTTCACTGCTCTGGGCTTTTATTCCTGACAATAAGCTCTTTATCACTCCTCAACACAATTCATTTAAAACCACCGTCAAGAAGCAATCAAACCTTAAGTAAGAGGATTCAAAGTCAGTGTGTTATTGTTAAGCAAAGTAGCGTTACTTCATTTCCATAGTGCTCACAAGCCAATATGCCAGGGAGGTAATAGTAAGTAACAGCATACAGGAAAATAATAAACAGTTCATATTATTTAAATTTGAGTCCAAATGTAAACCCTATACTCCATGACCTTCTCTCAGTCTTGCATCTGTTTGAACGTTTTGGTTTGTCTCCCACCCCCTCTCCTCTTCTCTCTCTTTCTCTCTGAAGGATGACATTATGTTTGGCTTTCTTGTCTATCTGCCCTGGACACCTATGATTTAGAAACTCTTGACATATCCATTACACCGCACAGATTGGCTATTCTCCTCTCCCGGTGTCTCACCACCCTATAGAAATGACATGAACCTTTCTGTTTTTTCTCTAATGTCCTCAATTCACGCCTGGTGCTTTTAGCAAGAAGTGGATTCTAATTTCAAGAGTCTTCCCCTACTATTAACTAGAGACTTCAAGAGCTACAGGGAAGACATCAATCTTGACAAGGTCTTTTTGAGCCACGGCTGAAAAGGCAATCCCATTGTGTATTTTTTCACCTGCTTTCTACGGTCTGACAAAAGATGGACATGAGTGCTTGTTTGTTGTTGGTAGCCTTGGTACTATTACTACTCTCATTGGTCATATATATATATAATCAGTGATAGTAGTGGTAGTGATAATAGTACTATTATTAGTAGCAATTTCAACAATCAGCTGTTGTTACTATATAATTACTTTTTGTCCATCATTACTGTAATATCTGTATCATCATCATTACCATCATATGACGCGGGATGCTTGTATTCTTGTCTAGCCAGTTTCGATCAACATTAGTTTAAATACTTTAACCCCACAGTCCATGTTGCCGCCCAACACTGCTGTTTACATGTGGATTGGTCTGCATCCCCATGTGTTTGCTGATTTATTGAGTGGTGATTTGTGGATTCCTGACTGCAGCCATGGATTGATCCAGTAGGGAGGGAAGTTTATCAGGAGGACCCCTACTCTGTGAATGGATTCTTCATGACGATGGGACCACAGGATCATACTCTGGCAGGAGTTCAGAGTGCATCCAAAATGGCACCCTATTCCCTATATACAGGGGCGGAGCCAGAGGGGTGTCCGGAGGGGTGTCCGGCACTGGACACCCCTGACATCTGATTGGCCACCCCGGGTGCCACCCCAAAATGTAATTCGCTACTGGCAGTTTGATGCTGATTGACATCTCATTTCACCTCTTGTTGAAATAATTATTTAATTTGATGTTCGGCAGCACATTTTTCAAATCGAGGAAGAGCGAATATTAACGTTGGTTGCGAGATACAGAAGAAGAAGAAGAAGAGCATACAGAAGAAGAAGAGAGAATATTTCCACAGCTCCACGAGCTCTTTTCACAATTGGCGAAAGCATCATATTTGAAGTAAGTTTTAAGGTTTAGCATCGGGTTTAGGTTTCCTGAACAACTTTTACAAAAATTGATTCGCTGTGTTTGTTAACGTTAGACCCTTGGCTCCATGAACAGACAGTTAATCAGATAAGAGAGATCGGTTCCCAATTTAGCCAACATTATGTTTACATCTGTGCTAGTAATACACGCATATACAGTGCAGTGTCGTAAATTACAGTATACGAATGTTTAGCTAATGTGGGGTAACTAGTAGGCTACAGCTGTCAGTGTTCAGCAAGTTAACATTCAGCAATTTGAAATCCATTAACTCAGTAAGATTTTCGTACTTGAACCCATAAACGAACAGTTGTTATTATCAATCTGTTAACGTTACTCAAAAGATTACCACAATATGAAGATAGCCTGTTTGCTATCGTAAAGGTGTAAGAGTTTATTGCTAGCTAAGTTACTTACTGCAGCGTAAGGCTAAATAGTAACTTAAGTTACTTAAATAGTAACTTAGGCTGGTAGTTGATTTTAAGGTACAGTTATGATAATGGGGATTTGTAATTAAGATTGAGATTGGACTAAAATGTGGGTAATTGGATGCATAGATGTAACCATAGACTGTCTTATTTTTGCATAGGGTCAATTAAACATGAAAAGAAAGGGAGAGATATCAGACTTCTTTTTAAAGAAGCACAAACAGGCAGATCAGGTGCAAACAGACCCCAGCCCTTGCATCACCACCGGACCCCGGAGCAGCTCCCTACCTGAGGCTAGTCAGTCAGTGTGTTCAGACTTCACAAGGACCCAGTCTACCACCACCAGGTCAGAGCATCTACCAGGCAGCGAGTCACATGCCCAGTTCAGAATTTAAGTTTAAGAATTTAAGCTTCATCTTGTAATAGATGATTTTGACAGATTAAGCCTCACTTTAAAATGTTGGATGTTGATTCATGTTTGTTCTTGTTTTAATGGCTGTGGCATTTTTATTGTGATTATACACTAATGGTTCTTGTGTTATTTTAATGTAATAGGGATGACACAGAGACCTCTGGCTCTGAACAAGACAGTGAGCCAGAGCTGCCAGGAGATGTCATCGAGCCCCTCCCAACTGCATCAAGCACCAGATATGGTGTTCCAAAAGGACCCAATGGTAGGCCAGGCCTATACTTTAAACTACACATTTTAGTTAGCAGCTGTTAGTATCTAATCTTGTAGATCCCTTAATTATACATTTCCATAGAGATATGACACATTATTTAACGTGTATTTCAGACATTTCCAGATCCAGAGAAGAGAGTACAGGACAGCCGTGTTTGAAAACATTTCCCAGAACTCAGCATGGTACTAGGAAAAGGTTTTCAACAGCTCCTGGTATAAGGACAATTCATGGCGTGAATATTCTGTAAGTCAAAATTTTACTTATTGTTTCGCCTGTAGGCATTTTTCTCTGCTCAATACACCTGAATCTGCCTTCACATCATAGTCAGGTTTTTGTAACTGGAAAAAGGTGCTGTTTAAAGATTTTGGGTTTAAGCTCCATTCGAAGGTAGAGCATCATATAAATGCTATGTATGCTTGGAATCAGCATAAAAGGGCTATTGACAGCAAGTCATCAATGTTAGATGTCATAAATGAGGACCGGGAAAAGAAAGTGGAGGAACATTACATTAAAACAATTGCAGATGTGCTCCTAGTAACTGCCACTCAAAATATAGCGCAGAGAGGCCATCGAGAGTCTGATGACTCTCACAACAAGGGTAATTTTTTGACAATCTTAGAAGAATTAGCAAAGCATGACCCTCTTATAGAGAAAAGGATGAGTACACAATCCACCAAATCCAGAAGGAAGTTCTTGAGGGCTGAGCTGAGATGGTACAAAGTGAAATAATAAGAGAAGTAAAAGAAAGTAAAGTTTTTAGTGTGATTGCAGATGAAACCAAAGATTTAAAGAAAAAAGAACAAATGTCTTTAGTTGTGAGGTACTATTACAACGGGACCATCCACGAAAGCTTTTTACACTTTCAGTCAGCTGAAAGCTTAGATGCAGCAGGTCTCACAAAAATGATCATTGATTGCCTTGAAAAACATGGTCTGGACTACAGAAATAATCTTGTGGGGTAAGGCTATGACAGTGCATCCGCCATGAGCGGAAAGCATTCTGGTGTGTCTGCATGGATTAAAAACAGTGCAAGATTTTCATTTTATGTGCACTGTAATAAACATTGTTTGAATTTGGTTCTTGTCGACGCTGTAAAATCAGTGCCTGAGGCAGCTAACTGTTTTGCTCTCCTGCAGAAGCTTTATAACTTTGTATCTGCCTCATACGTTCATCTCAAGTGGTTCAGAG
This sequence comes from Salvelinus sp. IW2-2015, assembly GCF_002910315.2. NCBI lineage: Eukaryota > Metazoa > Chordata > Actinopteri > Salmoniformes > Salmonidae > Salvelinus > Salvelinus sp. IW2-2015. The sequence goes on from NW_019944153.1 coordinate 40,323, forward strand.
ATCAGAAAGAGATGTATCCACAGCAGCAGTCCAGGGAACTACAGAGACTTACAGATGTAAGGTGGGCATGCAGATACATGGCATGCCGTAATCTCAGGGACAGGCTTCCATCAGTTCTGAGAGTGCTACAGGATATCACACTTGAAAATAGTGGTGATAGATCAGTGGAGGCAAGGGGCCTTCTTTCTCAGATAGATTTACATTTCATAGGGCTTTTGGTTACCTTTTGTAAAGTGCTTGGTGATGCCAAATGTCATTCTGACATGCTCCAATAAAGCTCTCTTGACCTAGCAAGGGCTGTGGATCTAGTAGGTGCCCTTAGACACATTACAGGACTACAGAAGTGAGGGTTACTTTGGAGAACTATGGAAAGAGGTTGAAGAGATTGAAGAGCACTGCAAAATAAATGTACAAACAGTGTGCAAAAGACAGCCAAAACAAGCTTAAGATTTCACAACTCATTGATGATGAGCACTGTAGGACAGAAGAATAGTGACCAAAGTGATGGTGAGAGCATCCAAAGAGCAATCTTTTATCAGGTGCTTGACAGTCTCTCAGGAGTTTTTCAAAAAAGAATTGTGAGATAATGCAAGGGGTCCAGTCTCTCAACCCAAAGAGTACAACATTCTTAAATGAGGAGCCTCCTTTGCCTTTGCTCAGACCTTTGAGTAAGATTCAGAGGACCTCAAACATGAGGTTCATCAAATCAAGCGGCTTCTTGATAGGAGAGAGAAAAGTGGAAGGGACAGACCATCTACTCTCCTTGACTTTGTTTTTCTAAAACCTTATAAAGAGGTCTTTCATGAGCTATTTTGACTTTGTAAGATTTCTGTTGTTACACCAGTCAGCAGTGCTTCTTGCGAGAGAAGCTTCTCAGCTTAAAACTGACTAAAACCCACCTTAGGACAACAATGGTTGATGACAGGTAAGTCACCTCGGAATTTATTTTATTTTATTTCACCTTTATTTAACCAGGTAGGTTATTTGAGAACAAGTTCTCATTTGCAACTGCGACCTGGCCAAGATAAAGCAAAGCAGTTTGACACATACAACAACACAGAGTTACACATGGAATAAACAAACATACAATTAATAATACAGTAGAGGTGGAAAATAAAGTATTTGGTCACCACAAACAAGCAAGATTTTCTGGCTCTCAACCTGTAACTTCTTCTTTTAAGAGGCTCTGTGTCCTCCACTTCGTTACTTATTATAATGAGCACTGTTTGAACTTGTTATCAGTATAAAAGACACCTGTCCACAACCTCAACACCATCCAAACTCCAAACTCACTATGGCAAGACCAAAGAGCTGTCAAAGGACACCAGAGAAACAAAAGTAGACGCTGCACCAGGCTGGGAAGACTGAATCTGCAAATAGTAAGAGCCTTGGTTTGAAGAATCAACTGTGGGAGCAATTATTAGGAAATGGAAGACATACAAGACCACTGATAATCTCCCTCGATCTGGGGCTCCAGCAAGATCTCACCCCGTGCGGCAAAATGATCACAAGAACGGGTGAGAAAAAATCCCAGAACCACACGGGGGGACCTAGTGAATGACCTGCAGAGAGCTGGGCCGAAAGTAACAAGCCTACCATCAGTAACACACTACGCCCAGGGACTCAAATGCTGCAGTGCCAGACGTGTTCCCCCTGCTAAAGCGCCAGTACATGTCCAGGCCCGTCTGATTTGCTAGAGAGCATTTGGATGATCCAGAAGAAGATTGGGAGAATGTAATATGGGGCAGATGAAACCAAAAGAAACTTTTTGGATAAACTCAAACTCGTCGTGTTTGGAGGACAAAGATGCTGAGTTGCATCCAAAGAACACCTACCTACTGTGAGCCATGGGGGTGAAATCATCGCTTGGGGCTGTTTACTGCAAAGGCACTAGGACGACTGACTCGTGGAAAGAAAGAATGAATGGGCATGTATCGTGAGATTTTGAGTGGAAACCTCCTTCATTCAGCAAGGCATTGAAGATGAACTGGCTGGGTCTTTCAGCATGACATGATCCCAAACACACCGCCCGGGCAACGAAGGAGTGGCTTCGTAAGAAGCTTTCAAGGTCCTGGAGGCCTAGCCAGTCTCCAGATCTCAACCCCATAGAAAATCTTTGAAAGGGAGTTGAAAGTCGTGTTGCCCAGCAACACCCCAAAACATCACTGCTCTAGAGGAGATCTGCATGGAGGATGGGCCAAAATACCAGCAACAGTGTGTGAACCTTGTGAAGACTTAACAAAAACGTTTGACCTCTGTCATTCCAAAAAAGTATATAACAAAGTATTGAGATAAACTTTGTTTATTGACCAAATACTATTTTCCCCATAATTTGCAAATAAATAAATTAAAATCCTACAATGTGATTTTCTGGATTTGTATTTCTCATTTGTCTGCATAGTGATAGGTACCTATGATGAAAATTACAGGCCTCTCTATCTTTTAAGGATGGAGAACTTGACAATTGGTGGCTGACTAAATACTTTTTTGCCCCACTGATAATCAGTGATATGGTAGTTAGTGATATATACTAATATTAGTAGCAATTCTCACAATCAGCTGTTGTGCTATATAATTACTTTTTGTCCATCATTACTGTAATATCTGTATCATCATCATTACCATATATGAGCAGGATGCTTGTTTTCTTGTCTAGCCAGTTTCGTTCAACATTAGTTGTAAATACTTTACCCACACAGTCCATGTTGCTGCCGAC
>NW_019944153.1:43927-46739 GCF_002910315.2 Salvelinus sp. IW2-2015
ACACTGCTGTTTACATGTGGATTGGTCTGCATCCCCATGTGTTTGCTGATTTATTGAGTGGTGATTTGTGGATTCCTGACTGCAGCCATGGATTGATCCAGTAGGGAGGGAAGTTTATCAGGAGGACCCCTACTCTGTGAATGGATTCTTTATGACGATGGGACCACAGGGTCAAACTCTGGCAGGAGTTCAGTGGGTGTCCAAAATGGCACCCTATTCCCTATATAGTGCACTACTTTTGACCTGGGCCCATATGGTCAAGCCATAGGGCCCTGGCCAAAAGCAGTGCACTGAACAGAGAATAGGATGCCATTTTGGATGCACACTCTGCGTCCAATCATGACCAAAGATACCGGGCACAYATTTCAAATGATCCCATTACTTTCAAATGATCCCATTTGTTATGCAATTTGTGGATCTATACTGTCAAATAGATAAGGAGGAAAGTACTATGGGCAAGAATTTTCTATTTGTCATGCAGATGATAGGCCTATGTATAAGTTGGTCCTGTATTAGGCTACTTTTGTGTCCAATGTACTTGCTAGATACARTATCTAGATCAATTATGCCACAGAGAAAAGGACTGCATAGGAGRCATATTYRCCTGTATAGGAAACGCATGAMCATATATCTGCATATCTGTCATAAAAGAACACATAGTACATCAATAGTAAGACTAGCTGCATGGTCTAATAAACATGGGTGTGAAATGTCGTGTCCACTCTCTTCCCTACCTGTACTTGCTTCGAGTGCTTCCCATTCCTAACACTAACTTCATCACCAGGGGATTAATGCTAATGCTTTCAATGAGCACGGCCCAGAAATGAAAAGAATTAAGGGCAATTAACATGCTAACAAATGGCTAATAACATGTCAATTGTTCCATTTTATGACATTACCTGTAATCTTTGTGTTGAGAACCTAATTTTCCATCCTAATGAATGGGGTGGAGTGTTAAATTATTCAACACTGCTCTGTAATTCTCCTTTAATATTCATAATTTCTATTTGTTAAAAGCCGTGACTAAAATAAAGCAGTGCAGGATTAATATTTGCACCTTTTTATCACGACTCTGCCATACTGTCACCAGGGAGTTCTCTTTTTGTTCCCAGAGTCCTTAGCAAATGTGGGCAGCACTCCTATGTGGGTAGAAGACAAAAGYGAGCATTACACCACGGCCATGGCTAATGCTACGGCTACACTGTACCGCTAAGGCCATGCTAACTGCTCCCTCGTCTTATTAACCCCATGTAATTAACAGTAGCGCTTTACTATGGTACTTTACTTYCTGGAATGTGCACAGCTCTTTGTGGATGTGTGAATTTCCAGTAGGCTGTAGGCAGTAAGCCCTAGAATGTMATTTGCAAGCCATTGTCACAGGGACAAACAGTGAGATGGGCAATATGAAAAAGCCTGGTGCTGAGTGAGCTATGATTTATTGGATCTCTCTGATAGCTAYTGGGTCGAGTGGGTTTTCTCTTCCCCTCACCGATGCTACCTGCCATCACCATCCMTGCTCTCTACACTGCAGTAAGCTCTAATAATGAAAATAATAATAATGATAAYAATAATAGCATCACTTCAATCTCACTTTCAGTGATTACATTGTTCCACCAGTTTCCGTTTCTGCTTAAATTATATTTAACTTCATCTACTGCGCACCGCAAACAGGATTACTGGTACTTATCTGAAATGAAAGTGCATTTTCAACGCGGTTTAATAACGAGAGTGGAAAATCSAGTCCATAGCAATAAAGCTGAAACTAATTCATTAGAATGGCTGTCTGCGTTGAGCGTTTCAATTGTGTTTCGCATGACCATCCCTGCTCCCCTGTACTGAAACAAACAGTCAAAGAAACGAGGGAGAGGGCCATTTGTGTAATCTGCCACAACCTGAAATGAGAGCAGGCTACTGGAGAGATCACAGCAACAGAGAAGCAGCGGCATCCACACTCTTCTCTTCAAGCAGGGCCTCTTCAAAGGCCCACTAAAAGGACAACTTAAAAGCAAACAAGACTATCAAACTCTGCAACTTTCCTTAAGCTCTTGAGGAGTGGAGAGGAGTGGGGGTTGGGGGTGGAATGAGGGTGGAGAAGGGGAGTGGGGGTTGGGGGTGGAATGGAGGGGTGGAGAGGAGTGGTGGGTTGGGGGTGGAATGGAGGGTGGTGGAGAGAGAGTAAGTGCTTGTACGTCTCTGCATCTAATGGTCAGCAGTTTGAGCCGTCCGTGCTCTCTGTTCCATTATGGAATAGTATACAGGGCTTGTTTGTTCGCCTAACACATTAACAGGTTTCTGCAGCACTCAATACTGCTATTTGATAGCGTATTGATCTGGAGCCTTATATCACAAAATGTTAATTGCCACAATTAATTCTCATTCTGTTGTGCCCTTGTCTGGCTGCCTGGAGCCCTGAAGGTCAGAGTGAAAATGGAACTGCTCTTGATTCTCCTCCAGGAAAGCTTTCTCCCAAGACACCACTGGTTTTCTATCAGAAGTCCAGAGGCCTAACCGCTTTTATCATTATTATCATTCCCGGTGAGTAGCGCCTAATGGTTGGAATCTTTCTGATCTGATTTGTCCTTTTAAACAAGTTTTCTCTGTCTCATTCATTAGTGAGGGCTGCCCGCCCCCCGTTCCCGTCCCTCGTCCTACTCCTCTCTTGCCTCTCTCTCTCTCTCTCTCTCTCTCTCTCTCTCTCTCTCTCTCTCTCTCTCTCTCTCTCTCTCTCTCTCTCTCTCTCTCTCTCTCTCTCTTCTCTCTTCTCTTCTCTGCTCTTCTCTGCTCTTCTCCCATCTCTCCCCTCTCTCTCCTT
>NW_019944153.1:46958-53815 GCF_002910315.2 Salvelinus sp. IW2-2015
GGGCAGCAGAGAACTGGAAGGAGAGGCGGCAAAAGGAAGAATTGGCTTTGGAGGTGACCAGTGAGATATACCTGCTGGAGCGCGTGCTACGGTGGTGCTGCTATGGTGACCAGTGAGCTGAGATAAGGCGGGGTTTTACCTAGCAGAGACTTGTAGATGACTGGACAGTGGGTTTGGCGACGAGTATGAAGCGAGGGCCAGCCAACGAGATCATACATGTCGCAGTGGTGGGTAGTATATGGGGCTTTGGTGACAAAACGGATGGCACTGTGATAGACTGCATCCAATTTGTTGAGTAGAGTGTTGGAGGCTGTTTTGTAAATGACATCGCCAAAGTCGAGGATCGGTAGGATGGTCAGTTTTACGAGGTTATGTTTGGCAGCATGAGTGAAGGAGGCTTTGTTGCGAAATAGGAAGCCGATTCTAGATTTAATTTTGGATTGTTAGAATTGTTTAGATGTGAGTCTGGAAGGAGAGTTTACAGTCTAACCAGACACCTAGCTATTTGTAGTTGTCCACATATTCTAAGTCAGAACCGTCCAGAGTAGTGATGCTGGACGGGCGGGCAGGTGCAGGCAGCGATCGGTTGAAGAGCATGCATTTAGTTTTACTTGCATTTAAGAGCAGTTGGAGGCCACGGAAGGAGAGTTGTATGACATTGAAGCTCATCTGGAGGTTAGTTAACACAGTGTCCAACGAAGGGCCAGAGGTATACAGAATGGTGTCGTCTGCGTAGAGGTGGATCAGAGAATCACCAGCAGCGAGTGCAACATCATTGATGTATACAGAGAAGAGAGTCGGCCCAAGAATTGAACCCTGTGGAACCCCCATAGAGACTGCCAGAGGTCCGGACAACAGGCCCTCCGATTTGACATACTGAAATCTATCGGAGAAGTAGTTGGTGAACCAAGCGAGGCAATCATTTGAGAAACCAAGGCTGTTGAGTTGTTGTTTGTCTAGCCCGGCTGATTTGTAGGGGTCCAAATTTTGCAGCTCTTTCAGAACATCAGCTATCTGGATTTGGGTGAAGGAGAAGTGGGGGAGGTTTGGGCGAGTTGCTGTGGGGAGCGCAGGGCTGTTGACGGGGGTAGGGGTAGCCAGGTGGAAAGCATGGCCAGCCGTAAAAAAATGCTTATTGAATTTCTCAATTATTGTGGATTTATCGGTCGAGACAGTGTTTCCTAGCCTCAGTGCAGTGGGCAGCTGGGAGGAGGTGCTCTTATTCTCCATGGACTTTACAGTGTCCCAGAACTTTTTTGAGTTTGTACTACAGGATGCAAATTTCTGTTTGAAAAAGCTAGCCTTAGCTTTCCTAACTGCCTGTGTATATTGGTTCCTAACTTAAGGAGTCAAGGAGGGCACACTCCCTCAACATGGATGAGTTTGTGAAACATTTTGCCAGTTCTCACCAGAACCGCAGAATTATGATGATTATCATGATTAAAACCTGCACTATGTACTAGGTAGTACACTGACATTCTAAAATGATAAATCCAAAGGGTATCATGTCACAAAGATTTAATTTGGTCTTGATTGAGCCAATTCCAAAACTTTTCTTTGCTATTAGTTAACATAATATATATGAGCATAAATATGATACTGCAAGTTTGTAATATTGATGGCCACCAAAATGATTAATATTTTTCAAGTCCATTTTCGCTTGATATCTGGTATGTCAAATTGCAGTGTGTTTTTTTGTAAATAAACTATGCAATTTATGTAACACACAAATGCTAGCTAATCTCCTTGGTACTTGAGCTTTATTTTCTGAAAATATGTTGGATGTTCAACACTTATAGACCCAGATTATATATTCATGAAAACAGAGTGACCCAAGTCTCTCCAGTATGTGAGTACAGTGTGTGTNCCTCATATTGACTAATAAGTCATTCTCCCACATTTGATTCATACCCCCTATGCCATGTCTGTGCTGTGTCTGTCGTTCTCTGGCCTTGTTGCTACACCGTGTTACTACATGGTGGAACATGACCTCGTGCTCTGTTGTCTGTTTGAGATGATCAGAGTAATAAGTCAGGAGGATTCTATTCCCAGACCATTCCCCTTGTTAGTCTCTGTGGCATCTATGGGTGATAGTGAGTGTTTGTCTGTGTGCCCTCTTCTCCATTCCAGTCCCATCACAACACAATGAGCTATACTGTGATGTTACGTTATTTACAGTAGTTATATAAATGAATCATTGTTTTAATGTGTGGAATATTTGTTATTGTCTTGAGTGCACATTTCAGTGCGAGATGCTGTCCATTCCTCAGGAMCATGAGTGAAGACCAGTGTTACCAACACAATGTTGGTCTATGCCCATCCATGGACACTCTACCTATTAACCTAAAGCCTGACACCTGCATGACATCAGCATCATGAACATAACATTTATTGAAGATAAGTAGTTTTGAGAACATTCTGGTTAATCGTCCTATTCATACCTTTCCATACATACCTTACATACAATGAGAGGTTATCCAGAGGCTTTCCTGAGCATGCCTGCTCACACACATCCCACTCTTGAATCCAAGATGGCGTGGCAGTGCAGACGTGTTTGTCGTTGTCCCATGTAAATTTTGTAATTTTTCGTATTTTTTTGTATATATTTCAATATATTTCAATCTCTTTTTCCATTTTTAAATTAAATATACCTTCCGGCAACCCGCCTTACCCAATGTGATACGGATCTGCTATTTTTAGACTTTATAGCTAGAACCTCCATCAGGAGCTAGCCATCAGATGCTAACCAGCTAATTAGCTACAAGCTATTTAGTCATTGTTAGCCACTGCTAGCGGCCTTTACCTCTAGCTCAGACACCAGCCGTTTTTACCCTGGATAATACCCGCCAGTCTGCACAGTGCGATATCAACCCTGAGCATATCGGACTGCTTATCTCCACCATTACTCCAGATTACTTCATTACTGGACAATTACTCCAGATCATCACAGCTAGCTAGCTGCTACCGAGTGGCCCAGCCCCGAAGCTACCCTTTGAGCCAGGCCCATCTCCTGCCCATCTCCTCCATCTCCTGCTCAGTGGACCCTATGATCACTCGGCTACACAGCTGATGACTCCCGGACTCTTCACTAACACGACTAAAAGCCACTACATCGCCGGATTCCTGCTGTAAGCTCTGGACCTTTGCATCGGATCATCGCAACTAGCTAACTGCTACCGGGTGGCTAYAGTGGCTAACGCCCTTGTCCCAAAGCTAGCACCAATTAGCCTCGAGCCAGGCGCATCTCCCGGCTAGCAAACRAAATTACTCCAGCTACAATACCTCTTTTGCCAATTGGCATGGACCCTTTGTCGAAACGGAGCCGCCGATCCATCACGACTGGTCTGCCGACGTAATTCCATCCCATGTGCCCTCAACTGGCCTTTGGCGGACGTCGGTGAAGACGCTTCTGCTAGCCCCGGCCTGCTAAGTTTATGAACGCTGTGTCTCCCGCTTGCTAGCATAGTAACGACTTCCCTGTTTCATCTATTACTGTTCACTGGACCCTATGATCCCCTGGCTACATAGCTGATGCCTGCTGGACTGTTCATTAATCACGGAGCTCCATTTTGTTTATTTTGTTTATCTGTCGTCCCCAGCCTCGAACTGAGGCCCTGTGTGTAGTTAGCTGACCCTCTCTGTCCATTCATCGCCATTTTACCTGTTGTTGTTGTCTTAGCTGATTAGCTGTTGCTGTCTTACCCGTTGTTGTCTTAGCTAGCTCTCCCAATCAACACCTGTGATTGCTTTATGCCTCGCTTTATGTCTCTCTCTAATGTCAATATGCCTTGTATACTGTTGTTTAGGGTACTTATCATTGTTTTATTTTACTGCTGAGCCCCTAGCCCAACTCAACATGCCTCAGATACCTCTTTTGTCCCACCTCCCACACATGGGGTGACCTCACCAAGCATAACTAGTGACTCCAGAGATGCAACCTCTCTTATCGTCACTCAATGCCTAGGTTTATCTCCACTGTACCCTCACCCTACCATCTGTACATTATGCCGTGAATCTATTCTACCACGCCCAGAAATCTGCTCCTTTTATTTTCTGTCCCCAAATGCACTAGACGACCAGTTTTGATAGCCTTTAGCCGTACCCTCATCCTACTCCTCTGTTCCTCGGGTGATGTAGAGGTTAACCCAGGCCCTGTGTGTCCCCAGGCGCTCTCATTTCTTAACCTCTGTAACCGTAAAAGCCTTGGTTTCATGCATGTTAACATCAGAAGCCTCCTCSCTAAGTTTGTTTTACTCACTGCTTTAGCACACTCTGCCAATCCTGATGTCCTTGCCATGTCTGAATCATGGCATAGTAAGGCCACCAAAAATTCTGAGATTTTCATCCCAAACTACAAAATTTTCTGTCAAGATAGAACTTCTCTCTGGGGGAGAAGTTGCAATCTACTGCAGAGATAGCCTGCAAAGTTCTGTCATACTTTTCAGGTCTATGCCCAAACAGGTCGAGCTTCTAATTTAAAAAAATTGTCTCTACAGAAATAAGTCTCTCACTGTTGCCGCCTGTTATAGACCCCCCTCAGCTCCCAGCTGTGCCCTGGACACCATATGTGAATTGATTGCCCCCCATCTATCTTCAGAGTTTGTTCTGTTAGGTGACCTAAACTGGGATATGCTTAACACCCCGGCAGTCCTACAATCCAAGCTTGATGCCCTCAATCTCACACAAATGATCAAGGAACCGAACAGATACAACTCTAAATCCGTAAACATGGGCACCCCAATAGATATCATCCTGACCAACTTGCCCTCCAAATACACCTCTGCTGTCTTCAATCAAGATCTCAGCGATCACTGCCTCATTGCTTGCATCCGTTATGGGTCCGCGGTCGAACGACCACCCCTCAACACTGTCAAACGCTCACTAAAACACTTCTGCAAGCAGGCCTTTCTAATCGGCCTGGCCCGGGTATCCTGGAAGGATATTGACCTCATCCCATCAGTAGAGGGTGCCTGGTTGTTCTTTAAAAGTAATTTCCTCACCATCTTAAATAAGCATGCCCCTTTCAAAAAATGTAGAAAAAAGAACAGATATAGTCCTTGGTTCACTCCAGACCTGACGGCCCTCAACCAGCACAAAAACATCCTGTGGCGTACTGCACTACCATTGAATTGTCCCCGCGATATGCAACTTTTCAGGGAAGTCAGGAACCAATACACACAGTCAGTTAGGAAAGCAAAGGCTAGCTTTTTCAAACAGATATTTGCATCCTCTAGCTCTAACTCCAAAAAGTTCTGGGACACTGTAAAGTCCATGGAGAATAAGAGCACCTCCTCCCAGCTGCCCACTACACTGAGGCTAGGAAACACTGTCACCACCGATAAATCCACGATAATCGAGAATTTCAATAAGCATTTCTCTACGGCTGGCCATGCTTTCTTCCCGGGCAAAAGCTCCGCACCCCCTGCAGCTACTTGCCCAAGCCTCCCCAGCTTCTCCTTCACCCAAATCCAGATAGCAGATTTCTGAAAGAGCTGCAAAACCTGGACCCGTACAAATCAGCTGGGCTAGACAATCTGGACCCTCTCTTTCTAAAATTATCCGCCGCCATTGTTGCAACACCTATTACTAGTCTGTTCAACCTCTCTTTCGTATCGTCCGAGATTGCTAAAGATTGGAAAGCTGTCGCGATCATCCCCCTCTTCAAAGGGAGTGACACTCTAGACCCAAACTGTTACAGACCTATATCCATCCTGCCCTGCCTATCTAAAGTCTTCGAAAGCCAAGTTATCAAGCATATCACTGACCATTTATAATCCCACCGTACCTTTTCCGCTGTGCAATCCGGTATCCGAGCTGGTCACGGGTGCACCTCAGCAACGCTCAAGGTACTAAACGATATCAAAACAGCCATCGATTAAAGACAGTACTGTGCAGCTGTCTTCATCGACCTGGCCAAGGCTTTCGACTCTGTCAATCACTGTATTCTTATCGGCAGACTCAACAACCTTGGTTTCTCAAATGACTGCCTCGCCTGGATCACCAACTACTTCTCAGATATAGTTCAGTGTGTCAAATCAGAGGGCCTGTTGTCCGGATGGGGTTACCACAGGGTTCAATTCTCGGGCCGACTCTTTTCTCTGTATACAGATGAAGTCGGAAGTTTACATACACCTTAGCCAAATACATTTAAACTCAGTTTTTCACAATTCCTGACATTTAATCCAAGTAAAAATTCCCTGTCAGTTAGGATCACCACTTTATTTTAAGAATGTGAAATGCCAGAATAATAGTAGATTTTATTTCTTTCATCACATTCCCAGTCGGTCAGAAATTTACATACACTCAATTAGTATTTGGTAGCATTATCTTTAAATTGTTTAACTTGGGTCAAACGTTTTGGGTAGCCTTCCACAAGCTTCCCACAATAAGTTGGGTGAATTTTGGCCCATCCCTCCTGACAGAGCTGGTGTAACTGAGTCAGGTTTGTAGGCCTCTTTGCTCGCACATGCTTTATCAGTTCTGCCCACAAATTTTCTATAGGATTGAGGTCAGGGCTTTGTGATGGCCACTCCAATAGCTTGACTTTGTTGTCCTTAAAACTTCTTAAGACTAGGGGGCAGTATTTTCGTTTTTGGCTAAAAAACGTACCCATTTGAAACTGCCTATTTCTCAGCCCCCGAAACTAGAATATGCATATAGATGTCAGATTAGGATACCAAAACTCACTCTACAAGTTCTCCAAAACTGTCTTAATATTGTCTCCTGAGCCTTAAACAGAAACTGATATTGCAAAGGTAAAACCAGCGAAAATCCAATCAGCGAGTCCCTCTTTTTGAAACCTCTCCCTGTTCTTATGCACTGCCTAACGTCGCATCTAAAGGGATATCAACCAGATT
>NW_019944153.1:53840-60278 GCF_002910315.2 Salvelinus sp. IW2-2015
AGGAGAGAGATCAGTGTGTCAAATCAGAGGGCTGTTGTCCGGCATGGGGTTACACAGTCAATTCTCGGGCGACTCTTTTCTTCGTAAAGAGATGAGTCTGGAAGTTGTACATACACCTTAGCCAAATTACATTAAACCAGTTTTTCAGCAATTTCAACATTTAATCAAGTAAGAATCTCTGTAGGTATAGATCTACACTGTTATTTTAAGAATAGTGAAATGCGCAGAATAATAAGGTAAGGTTTTATTTCTTATCATCACATTGCAGTGGGCAGAAATTTACATACCGTCAATAGTATTTGGTAGCATTATTGTTTAATTGTTGTCAACTTGGTCAACGTTTGGGTAGACTTCACAGCTTCCACATAAGGTTGGGTGAATCTTTTTGCCCATCCTCCGTTGAGACAGAGGCTTGTGTAGATGAGTCAGGTTGGTAGGGCCTTTTGCTCGCACATGCTTTTAATCAGTTCTGACCCACAAAATTTTCTATAGGATTGAGGCTCAGGGTTTGTGGATGGCCTACCCAATAGCTTGACTTTGTTCTTAAAACTTCTTAAGACTAAGGGCAGTATTTTCGTTCATTTGGCTAAAAAGTACCATTTGAATTGCTATTTTTCATGCCCCGAAACTAGAATATGCATTAATTGTCAGATTAGGATACGAAAACTCACTCTACAGTTTCCCAAAACTGTCTTAATATTGTCTCTGAGCTGTAAACAGAAACTGATATTGCAAAGGTAGAAACAGCGAGAAACTCCAATCAGCGAGTCCCTTCTTTTTTGAAACCTCTCCTGTTCTTATGCACTGCCTAACGTCGCATCTAAGAGGGATATCGAACAGATTCCTTTTTCCTAGGCTTGCCCCTAAGTGTGCAACAGTCACATACAAAGTTTCAGGCTTTTATTTTGAAAAATGAGGCGGAAAGATCCACACTTGCGTAAGGGATAGCTGGGCGCCTCAGAGTGAGTTCGTGCGCAACAGGAAAGGCGGCCATTGTTTCTCCCGATCTGAAAAAACAACCATCCCGGTTAACATATTATCAAATAATAGTGGACAAACATCCTGAGAATTGAAGAAAAAACGTTGACATGTTCTTGGACATTGGATATTATTTCGGCATTTTCGTATGCCGTTTCGGACCCGCCTTCTCAGGTGGATTCGGAGCATACACGCACGACCCAAATCAAAACGAGGGCATTTGGATTAAAAAGTAATATTTTATCCGAGACAAAAATCAAAATTTGGTTGTTCAACTGGGATTCCTCGTGTCGGAACCACCCGACAGCATTATCAAGGTAAGCCGATAATTTTGATGCTCTTCTTACTTCGGACCCAAGCTAACCAAGCTAATAGTAAAGCTACAGCCTATATGTATGCATAGAAAGGCTATCCACTCACAAAGCTTTGGATTTCTTTCGCTGTCAAAATATTTTTTTCAAAACTCTGACACGATAGGTGGATTAACAACAAGCTAAGCTGTGTTTGGTATATTTCACTTGGGATTGCACTGATTTATAAATTAGTTTTATAAATCATCTGTAATCTGATACGTTTGGGAAATTTCTCGTCTTCTTTCAGACCTGAATGAGCTGCTCCGTTTTTTTCTTCATGAAACTGCACAACTCCCACAATGGCGTTTTTTTGGATAAAGTCATCATTTCTCGACAAAAAAAACATTTGTTGTGTAACCTGGAGTCTCGTGTGAAGTGAAACGTCTGAAGATATCTAAGGTAAGCGATTAATTTTATTGTTTACATGCTTTCGTGAACAGCTAAGTTTGGGGTTAGCTAGATGTAACCAGCATTGGAAAACTAAACTCACACTCACAAAAGCTGGAGTCTTCTTTCCGCTGTAAATATTTTCAAAAATCTGACACCAAGGTTGGCATTAACAACAACAGCTATACGCCTGTGTTTTGGTATATTCACTGATTATTATTTTTTATGTTAAATATATTTGACTCGGTGGCGCTATGCCTATACCAGCACGTTGCTGATGACATGTATCTCCGATCTCCGGATGGGTGGTTGAGAAATTTATAACCATTTGCCCAACCCAACACTTGTGGGAAGTCATGCTCTGTGCTTGGGGTCATTGTCCACTTGGAAGACCCATTTGCGACCAAGCTTTAACTTCCTGACTGATGTCTTGAGATGTTGCTTCAATATATCCACATAATTTTCCTCCCTCATGATGCCATCTATTTTGTGAAGTGCACCAGTCCCTCCTGCAGCAAAGCACCCCCACAACATGATGCTGCCACCCCCGTGCTTCACGGTTGGGATGGTGTTCTTCGGCTTGCAAGCCTCCCCCCTTTTCCTCTAAACATAACGATGGTCATTATGGCCAAACAGTTCTATTTTTGTTTCATCAGACCAGAGGACATTTCTCCAAACAGTATGATCTTTGTCCCCATGTGCAGTTTCAAACTGTAGTCTGGGATTTTTATGACAGTTTTGGAGCAGTGGCTTCTTCCTTGTTGAGCAGCCTTTCAGGTTATGTCGATGTAGGACTCGTCCTGAGGAGTTCGATGGCTGCGTGGTCCCATGGTGTTTATACTTGTGTACTATTGTTTGTACAGATGAACGTGGTACCTTCAGCCGTTTGGAAATTGCTCCCAAGGATGAACCAGACTTGTGGAGGTCTACAATTTTTTTTATGAGGTCTTGTCTGATTTATTTTGATTTTCCCATGATGTCAAGCAAAGAGGCACTGAGTTTGAAGGTAGGCCTTGAAATACATCCACAGGTACACCTCCAATTGACTCAAATGAGTCAGAAGCTTCTAAAGCCATGACATCATTTTCTGGAATTTTACAAGCTGTTTAAAGGCACAGTCAACTTAGTGTACGTACACTTCTGACCCACTGGAATTGTGATACAGTGAATTATAAGGGAAATAATCAGTCTGTAAACAATTATTGGAAAAATGACTTGTGTCGTTCACCAAGTAGATGTCCTAACCGACTTGCTAAAACTATAGTTTGTTAACAAGAAATTTGTGGAGTGGTTGAAAAATTAGTTTTAATGACTCCAACCTAAGTGTATGTAAACTTCAGACTTCAACTGTATATCAATGATGTCGCTCTTGCTGCAGGTGATTCCTTGATTCCCCTCTACGCAGACGACACCTTTCTGTATACATCTGGCCCTTCTTTGGATACTGTGCTAACAAACCTCCAAACGATCTTCAATGCCATACAACACTTCTTCTGTGTCCTCTAACTGCTAGTAAAACTAAATGCATGCTCTTCAACCGATCGCTGCCCGCACCCGCCCGCCCGACTAGCATCACTACTCTGGACGGTTCTGACTTAGAATATGTGGACAACTACAAATACCTAGGTGTCTGGCTAGACTGTAAACTCTCCTTCCAGACTCATATTAAGCATCTCAAATCCAAAATGAAATCTAGCATCGGCTTCCTATTTTGCAACAAAGCCTCCTTCACTCCCACTGCCTAACATACCCTCTTAAAACTGACTATGCTACCGATCCTCGACTTCGGCGATGTAATTTACAAAATAGCCTCCAACACTCTACTCAGCAAACTGGATGCAGTCTATCACAGTGCCATCAGTTTTGTCACCAAAGCCCCATATACCACCCACCACTGTGACCTGTATGCGCTCGTTGGCTGGCCCTCGCTACATAGTATTTGTCGCCAGACCCACTGGCTCCAGATCATCTATAAGTCTTTGCTAGGTAAAGCTCCGCCTTATCTCAGCTCACTGGTCACCATAACAACACCCACCTGTAGCACGCGCTCCAGCAGGTATATCTCACTGGTCATCCCCAAAGCCAACACCTCCTTTGGCCGCCTTTCCTTCCAGTTTTCTGCTACCAATGACTAGAACAAATTGCAAAAATTGCTGAAGTTGGAGACTTATATCTCCCTCACTAACTTTAAGCATCAGCTATCTGAGCAGCTTACCGATTGCTGCAGCTGTACATAGTCCATCTGTAACTATCCCATCCAACTACCTACCTCATCCCAATATTGTCTTTATTAACTTTTTTGCTCTTTTGCACACCAGTATTTCTACTTGCACATCATCATCTGCACATCTATCCCTCCAGTGTTAATTTGCTAAATTGTAATTACTTCGCTACTATGGCCTATTTATTGCCTTACCTCCTCACTCCATTTGCACACACTGTATATAGATTTTTCTATAGTGTTATTGACTGTACTTTTGTTTATCCTATGTGTAACTCTGTGTTATTGCTTTTTGTCGCACTGCTTTGCTTTATCTTGGACAGGTCGCAGGTGTAAATGAGAACTTGTTTTCAACTGGCCTACCTGGTTAAATAAAGGTGAAATAAAAATAAATAAAAAAAACTCAGAGTCCCCGTCTCTCTGTCATCCCTGCCTGCTCACACACAGCCCACTCTGAGTCCNGGCCCCTAGATGGGCTTTTTCATCTGTGTCGACTGCGCTGGAGGAAGGTACTCAGAGCTGGCCCTGTGTCTCTCTGAGTCGCCTCAATTATGTCTAATCAACAAAGAGCATTCAATGAAAGACAGCAGACTGGAGGACAGGACAGGACCCAGGTTGAGCTATTCATTAGTACCCACCTTTCACACCAAAGGAAATATGCATTCCATTACAGAGAAGGAAGGGAGGGAGGGAGGCCTCTTAAGTCACACTGTACTGCACTGCTGAACAGTGGAGGGAAATGAACAACACAGCCCCCCAAACAGCCTGAGCAGTCGCATGGAGAATAATGGCACAGGAGGGGATGAGAGGAGTAAGATGCATAAATAAAGAAGGAGAGAGGAAAAGCAAGAGGAGAGAGGGTAGGAAAGGAATGGTGGCAGGGAGCCAAGTGGTTAGTGTTGGGTCAGTAACTGAAAGGTTGCTGGTTAAAATCCCCGAGCCAACTAGGTAAAAAAAATCTGTTGATGCGCCCTTGAGCAAGGCACTTAACCCTAATTGGTCCTGTAAGTTGGTCTGGATAAGAACATCTGCTAAATGACTCAAATGTAACTGAATGGAGAGGGTGTGTAGTCTGGACCATGTTGCTCAGGCTTACCATAATGACTCTTCTCACAGTAATGACTTTACCTGCTGGCTTTGTCATTTCTACCAGTTTCAAAGTGAGGCCAACGCCCTTGTACACTGTTTTCACCTAGCCCCTAGGTTGTCATTGTTTTTCTTTCACTGGGCACAAATTACAGTGTCTGACCCCAGTCGCTCACGCATCCGGCCCCATGGTGGAGAATGGGCCCTAAATGAAGATGACAGAGGCCATCTCTTTCAGAAGGAATTTATTAGACTGAATGATTCAAAGTGCAACGCTTTTTATTACAAAGACTGCCATGGATTTCATGGGGGAAGAGCAAGTTAGGATATTTTCACTCCAACTTGAAATCACATGAAAGCCAGGGAGGGGAAATCAGACAAGTTTGGAGCAGACTTCTCTATTTTTCTTGCACACAATGGTGAGTTTGTGTGTATCATCGTGCAAATTGTCCCAGTTTTGTACAGGATGCTCAGCAAAAGGAAAACCTTCGATGCAGGTATATTCTGCTCATCTTATAAGGGCCTTTCATGATGAAAGTGGTCTTAAATCTCTCTTTTGAGTGGAGCAATTTTAGGCGATTGATCAAACTGGGATCTTGTGGTTGTGCACAGAGACAGTGCCAACACTCAGCTGCACCGGGTGGAGAAGAAGCCAAAACGCTTCCAAGCATCACAGCGTTTTCTCCTAAAACCCATCAAGTGGAAAGCAAACAAGCATTTTTTAACTATAGTTGTATAGAAGATTTAGCTCACATTTACCTCACTCTCTCTGTCATCCCTGCCTGCTCACACCACAGGCCACTGCTGAGTCCCCTCCTCTCTGTCCATCCCTGCCTGCTCACACACAGCAAGCCCACTCTGAGTCCCCGTCTCTCTGTTGTCCCTGCCTGCTCACACACAGCCCACTCTGAGTCCCCCGTCTCTCTGTCATCCCTGCCTGCTCACACACAGCCCAACTCTGAGTCCCGTCTACTCTGCTCATCACCTGTGCTGGTCAACACACAGCCACTCTGAGCTCCCTGTCTCTCTGTCATCCCTGCCTGTCACCAGCCAAGTCTGACAAATGAGCCAGCCCTGTGTGAAAGGATTAATTTCACATCCACTACACCTGTGGCCGGCTCGCCCCGACCAACATGAAAGGACGGATTGCCTCCAATTGCGTATTTGAAAATGCTTAATTCCTCCATTAGAAAACCTATTTACATGAATTAGGCGACAATTAGCATTTTCCAGAACCCATTTCGTCTTTGCCCCCCCCCCGCCCCCCCATTAACATTTAAAAGTGTCCCGGCTACGCAGAAACACAAGAAAGCCTGGATCTGATTTGTGCCTACCCCCACGACTCCGGGCGCCTAGATTGGGCTTTTTCATCTGTGCCGACTGCGCTGGAGGAAGGTCTGAGAGGCTGGCGCG
>NW_019944153.1:60303-67289 GCF_002910315.2 Salvelinus sp. IW2-2015
AGAGCTGGCCCTGTGTCTCTCTGAGTCGCCTCAATTATGTCTAATCAACAAAGAGCATTCAATGAAAGACAGCAGACTGGAGGACAGGACAGGACCCAGGTTGAGCTATTCATTAGTACCCACTTTCACACCAAAGGAAATATGCATTCCATTACAGTGAAGGAAGGGAGGGAGGGAAGCCTCTAAAGTCACACTGTACTGCACTGCTGAACAGTGGAGGCAAACAGCCTGAGCAGTCGCATGGAGAAATATGGCAGAGGAGGGGATGAGAGGAGTAAGATGCATAGAGTGAGAAGGAGAGAGGAAAAGCAAGAGGAGAGAGGGTAGGAAAGGAATGGTGGCAGGGAGCCAAGTGGTTTTAAGAGTGTTGGGTCAGTAACCAAAAGTTTGCTGGTTTAAATCCCAGAGCCAACTAGGTAAAAAAAATCTGTTGATGCGCCCTTGAGCAAGGCACTTGTAATTGGTCCTGTAAGTTGGTCTGTATAAGAGCGGCTGCTAAATGACTCAAATGTAACTGAATGGAGAGGGTGTCAGGGTGTGTAGTCTGGACCATGTTGCTCAGGCTTACCATAATGACACTTCTCACGGTAATGGCTTTACCTGCTGGCTTTGTCATTTCTACCAGTTTCAAAGTGAGGCCAACGCCCTTGTACATTGTTTTCACCTAGCCCTAGGTTTTCATTGTTTTTTTTTCACTGGGCACAAATGACAGTGTCTGACCCCAGTCGCTCACGCATCGTTGGACTAGTAACTGAAAGGTTGCAAGTTCAAATCCCTGACCTGACTGGGTACAAATCTGTTGTTCTGCCCCTGAACAGGCAGTTAACCCACTGTTCCTAGGCCGTCATTGAAAATAAGAATTTGTTCATAACTGACTTGCCTAGTTAAATAAAGGTAAAATAAAATTTAAAAAATCCTGCCCCATGGTGGAGAATGGGCCCTAACAAGGCAAAAATGAAGATGACAGAGGCCATCTCATTCTGAAGGAATTCATTAGACTGAATGATTCAAAGTGCAATGCTTTTTATTACAAAGGCTGCCATGGATTTCATGGGGGAAGAGCAAGTAAGGATGATATTTTCACTCCAACTTGAAATCACATGAAAGCCAGGGAGGGGAAATCAGACAAGTTTGGAGCAGACTTATCTATTTTTCTTGCACAAGATGGTGAGTTTGTGTATCATCGCAAAAATTGTCCCAGTTTTGTACAGCATGCTCAGCAAAAGGAAAACCTTCGATGCAGGTATATTCTGCTCATCTTATAAGGGCCTTTCATGATGAAAGTKGTCTTAAATCTCTCTTTTGAGTGGAGCGATTTTAGGCGATTGATCAAACTGGGATCTTGTGGTTGTGCACAGAGACAGTGCCAACACTCAGCTGCACCGGGTGGAGAAGAAGCCAAAAGGCTTCCAAGCATCACAGCGTTTTCTCCTAAAACCCATCAAGTGGAAAGCAAACAAGCATTTTTTAACTATAGTTGCATAGAAGATTTAGCTCACATTTACCTCACATCAAGATAAAAACTTTTGGAATTTTGAACTGGAAAATACACACCACACACGGTACTACAAGTTTAGCGGAGCACCAGTTTGAACTGCTAAAATACACACACACACGTGGTGTTCTACAAGGTTAGCGGAGACATTGAACTGTAATACACCACACACACACCCACGTGTTAACTACAAGTTAGGGAGACATTTGAACTGAAAATACACACATCACACGTCGTACTACACAGTTAGCGAGACATTGATGTTAACACACACGGACTAAAGTAGCGAGCATTTTGAATTTTGGTAATACACACACAATCACGTGTACTACAAGTTAGCGGAGACATTTGAACTGTAAAATACCAACACACCACACCGTGTTTACTACAAGCTTACGGAGACATTTGAACCTGTAAAATACCCACACTTACACTAGCGCACATTGATGTAATAACACCAAACACGGTACTCAAGTTAGCGGAGACATTTGGAACTGTAAAATACACACAACACACGTCGTACTACAAGTTACTGAGACATTGAGCTGTTTCACTGTTCGCTCAGTTAGAGCTGAAGAGAGGAGGAGGGTGTCACTTCCTTCAGTTCAAAGCTCTGAGAACAACTCATGCGATAGGGCTATTATCTGTAATGAGGTAAAGTGACTGCTGGTATTCAAATGATCACGTTGGTTGCTAAACTTACAAATGTAAATGTCTGAAAGTAGATCTGTTAGAATGTTTGATCTTTCGGCTCTAATTGCATTTCAAACTGGAGAGGGAAAATGTCAAAACCTTCCCCATACTTCACAGTTGCATAATGTTTTTCATGTSCACAATTAGTCCTGTGTTCTATTTTAGGGCTTGACATCATACTGTATATGCRGGTGGAGTGATGATGGGGTTACCAGTCAGTCTTTCAATGGCTGGCTGGCGTAGGCCTGAGTGCCCATCTYTGCTAAGACAAACCACTGGGGAGAGAGAGAGAGGAAAMCACATGGTGAAGAGAGTGATGAGCTGCCAGCTGATCTGGTGGGCTTGAGAAGCACCATACAGTACATATGGAAGGGAGTGGAACAGGCCTGGGACGGGGTGGATCCATGTCTGTCCTTAGGTCAGCTGGMCTAATAGATGACAGATGGTAAAAGCYGATGACATTCACTGGTCTGACGGACACCATTAATGCAGACCAGAGGCAGTGGGGTTCAATAAGTGGGGGGAGTGTCTATCCATCTCTCATCTCTTCATGTCTCTCACTTTCCCTCTGTCCATCTCTCCCTTTCTTTCGCTTTCTCCTTCTCTCTGTCCAATACTCTTGGTTCATGTCAGCTGAGTGACATAACCGGACTGAATTAGAGGATTACTGTTTGTGCTCATCCTAATATGGAGTTTCTCTCTGTCTCTTTGTGCCCTCGACCCCCAACAGGCCTACAAATGACTGTCTGAGTGCTGTGCTCACACGCACTGAACCAGGCCTCATCTGTCACCCTAGGGGCTCTGAGGGGCTCTCGGGAATGTGGGGCTTTGTCAGAATTGAATGATTTCATTTAYCATTTTTTCTTTGACATACATCTCTTTACCATGAGCAGATTCAAACGTAACACTGTTTGAGTGTAGTTCATAGGAAGTACAGGCTACACGAATGCTGATTTATGGTGTAAATATTTGAATGATTTAACTCATAGCGATGGAGTTTCAGTACAGTGTCACCTATATTTCAGTTGTTCCAGCTCCTTTGTCTTCCTCAAACTATACATAGAAGTATTTTGTGCTGTAATATTCTGCTAGAATTATCGTTGGCAACAGGGTAATTAATATATATTACCAAAAATTCCTCACAGAAAAAACACTGTCCAGAAAAGTCTCTCTCTAATCATTGTGGTTATTGATTTTGCCTTGTGCCATTCCAGAGGAGCGCCAACAGATAGTGAAGCAGAGACAGAGTAGCCACTGCTGCTCAGGTTTAAAAAAAACTGCAATCCAGCCAATATCCCAGGGTTCACCAAAGGACACAATCAAATGCCATTGTCTCCTCGGATTTCACAGCGATATTGTGCTCCTCTCCTGACAATCCYCTTCTAATATGTTTCACTACAAAATGGGGCACTGCCAAAGGTTCCAATATTGTAATGCTTCTGCGGGGTGCTTTTTTGTCTTTCATACTCATGGAGGTGTAGAGAAGTTCCATCAGGGTTCAGAATGGTCCTGTTGTGCTGTTAGAATGTTACCTTACATCCTGGGTGATTACTGTCTCTGACGATGAGAGGACAAATGKATCTTTCTCTCTTCCTGCAGTGCTGAAATACCCTGTAGTTTAAAAGGCTAGTTCACACTATTTTATGGTAGACTGTCACCCAGCTATTGTATGCTATGGGACATTTCTGCAAGAGTGATGCACTCTCTTTTCATGTTGATCGACCTATCAGTCATAGTAATGCATAAGCCGACTGAGTTTGTGTACACTGTGGCGCTGTGTGTTATATGATAAATGAATGTAAAGATGCAAGACTAAACTCACACACACACACACACACACACACACACACACACACACACACACACACACACACACACACACACACACACACACACACACACACACAACACAACACACACACCAACACACACCACACACACACACACACACACACACACACACACACACACACACACACACAACACACACACACACACACACACACACACAGTGCAGTCTGTTTGAATGTGCCTACACCACAAAGACAAGCTCTATTATAATAGCTGTGCTATTGATTGTGCATAACTCACTTTGTCTGATTATGATTACAGTTGAATGTTGACTTTCCCCATGCAATGAATTCATTGTAATAATGCAAGTCTTGTTGGCTTGTATGATCTATGATTCATCAATACTATTGATTCTCMCAAAGTTCATCCATCCATAAGTGACTGGCATATCAATGTTTTACATAAAAAGATTGAGTAGAGGCAATCTGCATGTCAGCAAAATGTCTCTTTAATTGAGCCTGGCCAACGTTATTGTCCCTTAAGGAAGTTGTGACTGTTTTCTAAACAGGACARGGACACACGGTAGCAGTCACATGGGACATGGTTAACATTACAAAGGACAAGCGCATTGACAGAAAATAGCTCTAATGCTAGAAGTGCCACTCTGTTTCCAATCCAATGTACACGTGATGTGATGTGATGCATTGTCGTGCACAGCAGGTAACAGTGTGCTCTGCATGGCGATACTTGTTCTCTTCTATTCTCCCRAAGARCAGCTTACGAACATAAAGTAATGACAGGAGAAAATGTGTTTGATGGTTTCTGAACAATAGAGGCTATACAATAATACCATTCCACACCARCACTTCAGCACTGCTAGGGCTAATTGGAAAGAGGCATGAGAATCTGTGAATAAAAAGTCACAATGTTCCGTCTGATTTGGTKTGTGCGTGCRCTTSCATCGGTGTGGGTGTGTATCTGGACGTTGCTCGGGTGGTGGATAGTGCTGTTGTGACAGTGGGCTGCCCTCAGAGGTCTGTGGATATCCAGTGTAAATCCAGCCCAGGGGAGCTGTGAAAAAGCTAATAATACGTTATTGCAGTAGAGGTCCTTCCTGTCGCCTCTACATCACCACACCAGTGCCACCCTACACATGGACCACAGCGGGATAATGGCCAATAATGTGGAGCAGCAGAGAGTGAGAAGTCCAATCACACTGGCCGCTGAGTGGTGTGAGAGGGCCGGGGTCGAGAGAGAGAGAGGGCTGAGGTAAAGAGAGGAAGGGGTAGAAGAGAGAACTGGGGTGGAGAAGAGAGAGGCTGAGGTATGAGAGGAGAGGGCTGGGGTAGAGAGAGAGAGGGGCTGAGGTAGAAGAGAGAGAGGGCT
Organism: Salvelinus sp. IW2-2015; assembly: GCF_002910315.2. NCBI lineage: Eukaryota > Metazoa > Chordata > Actinopteri > Salmoniformes > Salmonidae > Salvelinus > Salvelinus sp. IW2-2015. The sequence continues at coordinate 65,669 of NW_019944153.1, forward strand.
GAGGTAGAGAGAGAGAGAGGGCTGAGGTAAGAGAGAGAGAGAGAGGGCTGGGTAAAGAGAGAGTGGTAGAGAGGGACAGGGGTGAGAGAGAGAGAGGCTGGGGAGAAGAGAGAGAGAGGGCGGGTTAGAGAGAGAGAGAGGGCGGGGAGAGAGGAGAGAGAGGGCTGGGGTAGAGAGAGAGAGGGTGAGGTAGAGAGAGAGAGAGGGCTGGGGTAGAGAGAGAGAGAGGGCTGAGGTAGAGAGAGAGAGGGCTGAGGTAGAGAGAAGAGAGAGGCTGGGGTAGAGAGAGAGAGAACGGGGTGGAGAAGAGAGGGCTGAGGTAGAGAGAGAGAGAGGGTGGGTGAGAGAAGAGAGGGCTGAGGTTAGAGAGAGGAGAGGGGCTGGGGTAGAGAGGAGAAAGAGAGAGAGAGGAGAGAGAGAGAGAGGAGAGAGAGAGAGAGAGAGAGAGGGGGGAGAGAGAGAGAGAGAGAGAGAGAGAGAAGAGAGCGAGAGAGAGAGAGAGAGAGAGGAGGAGAGAGAGAAGGGGTGCGAGGAAGAGAGGGCTGAGGGTAGGAGAGACGAGAGAGAGGGCTGGGGTAAGAGAGAAGAGAGAGGCTGAGGTAGAGAGAGAGAGAGGGCTGGGGTAGAGAGAGGGCTGAGGTAGAGAGAGAGAGAGGGCTGGGGTAGAGAGAGAGGGTGCTGAGGTAAGAGAGAGAGAGGGCTGGGGTAGAGAGAGAGAGGGTGGGGTAGAGAGAGACTGGGCTGAAGGGAGAGAGAAGAGAGCAGGGGCTGGAGGTAGAAAGACGAGAAGGGGCTCGGAGTAGAGAGAGAGAGGCTGGGGTCGAGAGAGAGAGAGAGGCGCTGGGGTAGAGAGAGGGCTGGGGTAGAGAGAGGATGGGGTAGAGAGAGGAACTGGGGTAGAGAGAGGCCGGGTAGAGAGAAGGACTGGGGTAGAGAGAGGGCTGGGGGTAGAGAGAGACGGGAGTAGAGAAGGACCGGGTAGAGAGAGGACTGGGGTAGAGAGAGGACGCGGGGTAGAGAGAGGACTGGGGTAGAGAGAGGACGGGATAGAGGAGGACTGGGGTAAGAGAGAGAGAGAGAGCGAGAGAGAAGAGAGAGAGAGAGAGAGATGGAGAGAGAGAGAGAGAGAGACAGAGAGAGAGAGAGAGAGGAGAGGAGAGAGAGAGAGAGGAGAGAGAGAGAGAGAGAGACGAGAGAGAGGAGAGGTAGAGAGAATACCTGAGTATAGAGAGAGGACTGGAGTACGAGAGAGGCGTGGGGTAGAGAGAGGATGCGGAAGAATACTGGGAATAGAGAGAATAGAGAAGATGGGCTGGGAATAGACAGAGATAGATAGAGAATACTGGGCGTAGCAGAGAGATAGAGAGGGGGCTTGGGGTTGAGAGAGGAACTTGGGATAGGAGAGAGATAATGAGAGAATACTGCGGGTAAGAGATAGAGAGGGCTGGGGTAGAGCAGAGGACTGGGATGGAGAGGGCTGGGGTAGAGAGCGAGGAGAGGATTGGGGTGGAGAAAAGAGAGGGTGAGGTAGAGAGAGAGAGAGAGGCTGGGGTAGAGAGAGGGGCTGAGGTAGAGAGAGAGCAGAGGGCTGGGGTAGAGAGAGGGCTATAGGGAGAGGCTA
>NW_019944153.1:68437-69846 GCF_002910315.2 Salvelinus sp. IW2-2015
ATGACATCCCCAAGAGGTAAAATATATAGTGAAAACAATAGTGGTCCTAAAACGGAACCTTGAGGAACACCGAAATTTACAGTTGATTTGTCAGAGGACAAACCATACACAGAGACAAACTGATATCTTTCCGACAGATAAGATCTACACCAGGCCAGAACTTGTCCGTGTAGACCAATTWGGGTTTCCAATCTCTCCAAAAGAATGTGGTGATCGATGGTATCAAAGGCAGCACTAAGGTCTAGGAGCACGAGGACAGATGCAGAGCCTCGGTCTGATGCCATTAAAAGGTAATTTACCACCTTCACAAGTGCAGTCTCAGTTCTATGATGGGGTCTAAAACCAGACTGAAGCATTTTGTATACATTGTTTTTCTTCGGGAAGGCAGTGAGTTGCTGCGCAACAGCTTTTTCAATTTCTTTTGAGAGGAATGGGAGATTCGATATAGGCCCATAGTTTTTTAAATATTTTCTGGGTCAAGGTTTGACTTTTTCAAGAGAGGCTTTATTACTGCCACTTTTAGTGAGTTTGGTACACATCCGGTGGATAGAGAGCCGTTTATTATGTTCAACTGTCACGCCCTGACCGTAGAGATATTTTGATTCTCTATGTTTGGTTGGTCAGGGTGTGACTCGGGTGGGAAACTCTATGTTCTCAATCAGGGACAGCTGCCTATCGTTGTCTCTGATTGGGAATCACACTTAGGCAGCCTTTTTTCCTTTTGTATTTGTGGGTAGTTGTCTTTGTTAGTGGCATTATAGCCAAAGTAAGCTTCACGGTCGTTTCCTTGTTCTTTGATTTGTTGGCGACATTTATCAATAAAAGAAATGTACGCTCACCATGCTGCACCTTGGTCCGGTCATTTCCCTGACGACGATCGTGACAGAACTACCCACCACAAGCGGACCAAGCAGCATGGCCAGGAGGGGCAGACAGAGTGGAAAACATCATGGACCTGGGAGGAGGTGATGTCAGGACACGAGAGCCTGCCGTGGAAGCAGGCAGAGGCAGCGAGGAAGGCGGAAGCAGAGAGAAGAGGGGACCAGCGTTACACAGGGTCACGGCTGGCAAGGAAGACCGGGAGGCCACTCCCCCAAAAAATAGGGGGGGGCACACGGGGCGGTTGGCGGTGTCTCCAGTGCACGTTCACAGCCCRGTGCGCTCTGAGCCAGCTCTCCGCATGTGTCGTGCTAGAGGGGGCATCCAGCCAGGATGGATTGTGCCAGCACAGCACTCCTGGTCTCCGGTGCGCCTCTTCGGTCCAGGGTATCCTGCGCCGGCTCTGCGCACTGTCTCTCCGCCCACTGTCTCTGTGCCTGCACTCCGCACGTGCCGGGCCAAAGTGGGCATTCAGCCAGGACGAGTGGTGCCAGCTTTAAGCACCAGATCTCCAGTGCTCCCCCACAGCC
>NW_019944153.1:74749-84342 GCF_002910315.2 Salvelinus sp. IW2-2015
GTATGGTCTCATTTTCTGTGCCAGACTTTTACTTCATTATAGAGGGGAAAAAATCTCAATATTGTAATTGGGGAAGTGAAGTGACCTGCAGTAGTGTGTGCATCTAGAGACCTAGGGAAGAAGACATTTAAAGAGATTGGAATGTCTTCATATGCAGCTAGGTCATATGCTTTGACATTGCAGTATGTGTCCTTTATGTATTAAAAAAGCAAACAAATGTCCGCAGATTTTTTTCTGTATGCACCAACTTCTATCAGATTTTGCGAAGTACAGAGAGGGAGAAGGAGTAGTGCACAGAACAAGCAGGGCGGGGTATGGGGGCTAGGTTAGGGGCGTGAGTTTGCGACAAGGCATGGAGGGCAAAGCGAATTAGAATTCGGGCGGGATGGAACAGGAATGCGCCTCTGCCCCATCCTCCAGTGGTGCTCGCTGAGAGGGAGCAGGGGGAGGGTGCGAGCGCCTCCGAGTTGGGAGATTTAAAACCTGCCACCTTTTGCAGCTGGAGAGAGTGTGGTCACTGTGGAAGGGGTGGGGTGAGGAGATGGCACTGTGGTGAAGACTCTTGGGGGGTGCAGGACGCTCATGTCAAGGAGGAGAAGGATGCATCCTCCCTGGCCCCCTCTGCTGGAACCCTTTTATTCACTGCCAGGCAAGAAGATAAGAGGGTGGAGGCGGGGTGGGGTGCATCTCAATACCTTGAATAGAAGCTCCTTAATTAATCAGCTCATGTGCAGAGACCGATACCTGCAGCTGAGGCGCCCCATCCATCCAACAAACCTCCTCCTCACACCAACACTCTCTGCTGCCGTGACTTTGTGCTAATTGAAGCGTAACGCAGCTACAAGTGTATGGAAATTTCAGAGCGTTTATTGTAGGGCTCAAATCACACATGCTGAGGTCCCTGAATCCCCTTCAATGTTTGCATCTGGTGTGTGTGAGCCTCTTGCTGGTGCTCATGCAACCTTTTACAAAACAAACATATTCAAAATGATAAGAGGAGGGGAAACCATGATGTTCACAGAAGTGGGTTGGATTTCTAAGAAGAGAAGGCGTAAAACGCACCTCAAGTAAACATTTGAGACAGAATGGCAATTTCAAAGAAGCCTCATCAATTTGTTGACACTATTCTTTTTAAACTATCTTATTTGGGATAATTTGCAATTATAATAATATGCTATTTGAAATATGAAATTAATTAGTGAACACACTAGAAGTAAATGCTTTTTTATAAGTCCGTTGTTAAAAATGGAAAAATTTCGATAAAGGTTGGATTGGTGTGTTAATTTACAGTGTCTTAATCAAAATTACAGAAACATAAAAGCATTACATTACATTTTTAAAATGGGGAAGGTGTTTGTTTTTTCCAAACATTTCTGCTAAGAGTAACAATTTTTTAATTTATTCCTATTTTAATTTATTGGTCCTCTGATATCCACTAGTAAATAATCAACAGATGTATGGCCCTTTAAAGTCACGCTCTCTCTGGCAGCCAGCTCTGATCAGATTAAAACCCTTCATTTCAAAGTTTATTTCCATTTTGCAAAGAAGCAGGCTGGGTAAAATACCTTCTAATTCGTCAAAACCAAGGAAATGATACATTCCAAGGAGACTGTTCGATTCCTTCAACAGACAAACTTTTAATAATTGAAAAAATAAGTCAGAATGAAAATGTGCCCAGCTTGATGATCGAAATATGTTCAATTTCTGCGGTAATGACCATCGCCAAACGTGTGTCAGAATGTATGCGGCTAAGGACAAGAGCCTCTGCCTCTCCTCAAACTCATCTGCCCTTGAGTTGGCTTTTTTACGGTGCTTTGGCAATCATTTAACACAGTGTGTACTGGAGTTTATCACTCCATGTAACGCTCCAATACTAATCTGACCATTGAGCACACGGGAAGAAGGGAACCTGGCAACCTTACACTGGAATATGAGTTTCAATTAAATTCCCAAAATCCCCCTAGAGGTGGCAGAGCGGGGGTGAGAACAAAGGGACAACAGGGGACATTCTCTGGCGTAATGTGCACCATGTGTAATGAGCTGCGGAAAAAGGTCATTTGACCATTTCTGCAAGGTATGATCAATTTAAATTTGAAGCACGTTAATCTGTAAGTCACCTCGCGCATCGTGTTTGGCAATGCATTGAGAGGGTGTATTTATAAAGTGGGTCTTCAAGTTTCCTCCTGTAGCCCGGATGGACCGCAGGAGGTGCTGGGAAAGCAGGGAGAAGGCGAAAATGGAGTGTGCAAGATGCAATCAGTCATATCATAGGAAAATCGCTCCATAACTTCAAAGTGTATTGGGAACATTCTTACAGGTCAGTAAAACGAAGCCAAATTAGTATGTACGCTTTAGGAGTGGATTCTGAGAATGAGAGATTTCGGGGTCTCGATACGGGGGTCGCTGAAATCCCATCTCTGCCTCTGACAACGCATTAGCCATACAGGAGGTTGTCTAAACAGACCTTATGCAAATTCAGTTCACGGGTCTAAAGGGAGGAGGGGTTTACAAACTGAATGAATCATTGTTATCTTCAATGCTTTTTTTCTCAGATCAGTGGATTATGCTGGGCGAAAATGTCCCTTTCAACATGCTATTTTCCTTAAATGAATCATCGAGACATCACAGCAAACATGCAGTTATTCATCACTGACAACTTACATACACCATCATAATTATTTAAATGGCTCAATCAATCACACACGTATACAGCTGCATTCACACATGAAACCAGATAGCAGGCCATTCTAGCCAGCGCCCACCTGTCAACTCTAGAAATTAACTCTGGAATCCACTACAGCTCCATCTGGTGCTTACATAAGTAGTATCAAGTAAATTGCAAATGTAATCCCACATTATTACAGTTTGGTGTTTTCCCATTTCCTTTTGCCCTTCATTTTTATTGATAATATAGACTGAGTATACAAAACATTAAGGACACCTGCTCTTTCCAAGACACACTGACCAGATGAAAGCTATGATCCCTTGATGTCACTTGTTAAATACACTTCAGGTATAGGTTAAATGATTTTTAAGCCCTGAGACATGGATTGTGTATGTGTGCCATTCAGAGGGTGAATGGGCAAGACAAAACATTTAAATGCCTTTGAATGAGGTATGGTAGTAGGTGCCACGCGCACCGGTTTGTGTCAAGAACTGCAACGCTGCTGGGTTTTTCACCCTCAACAGTTTCCTGTGTGTATGAAGAATGGTCCACCACCCAAAGAACATCCAGCCAATTTAACAACTGTGGGAAGCATTGGAGTCAACATGGGCCAGCATCCCTGTGGAACGCTTCCGACACCTTGTGGAGTCCATGCCCCTCCAACTCAATATTAGGAAGGTGTTCTTAATGTTTGGTATACTCAGTGAATACTATAAAATATATTTAATTTGTCATTCACTCTGTGCTCCCATAAAGCATTTTCTATTTTATTTTGAAAGTTGTGTATCAAAACTAGGCTCCATCCACCAGGCCAGGAAAGGCAAGCATGCCTACCTGGACAAAGCACTGGCAGCCTTTGATAAAAGGGAGCTATTTACACAGTTTAAAGGCCGTGAACCAATCACCCAAAAGGAAAAATGTGCCATGTGCTTCACTTCAAAAGAGCTAATCCAACCACCACACACATACACACAGAGAAAGCCTCTGCTCAATCCGTGCTCCACTGTCTGCACACATTCACTTCAAGATGCAAATGGGTGGATTTGAAATACAGCCTCTGTGGGTTCTGCTTGACTACTTTAATGTTGTATCTATGCTGGGGATTATTCTCTCTACAACAGAAAGACCTGTGCTTGAATGGCAGAGCCCTCAAAGTAGCTCCTGCTGCTTKCAATGGCCTCCCAAACGAGATTAGAGCCATGGTTGCCCTCAGTCCCAATCCCCTGCATTTTGATGGTGCGTAACCAGCCTGTATGGACCCAAAGAGGGTCAACTGCATTTTGATTTTATTTTAGAAAAAGTGAGAGATCAAAACAGAATAATGGAAAAGTTATCACAGAATCACAAAAAAAAAAAATCACATTTCTGATTATGTTTATTGAACACAAAATAATGGAGTTTCTGTACATTAGCTTCTTCTCATAATGCTTGGCAATCATCCTTAAATCATCCTAAAAACAGCTCAATGAAAAGAATAAACAGCAGACAAGCTTGAGCCCCTGGTCGCCACTGACTACTAATGAATGTTGGACTATTTTTATGTTAATGACATTTGTGGGGAAAAACAAAGCACTTTGAAGATCTTTCATAACAAATTTGCCCGTTAGGATACTGAAAGAAATAGTATACTTTTACAGTACATAGAAAACACTAACAGCTACACAACCCAGTGTACCACTAATAAATCATGAATTATGCCCAACGGAATAAATAAGAGAGATGAACACTCCCTTTGAGTTTCCCCATCTACTTTTTAATGAGTGTATTTTGAAACGACTCCGACTGTCGGTGAGTTTGATATGGAAAATGCAGACAAAGTATGTAACTAAGAATAACAGAAACGACAGGTAGCCTAAGATAGGTCAGTGGGGACACAACAGGGATAGTTTGAACAACAGGAATCAGGTGCTTTACTGTGAAATTATTGCTAGGTCAATTATTTGCTCTCCTGATTCCACAGCATGCTGGTTTACCCTCTGAATGCATTCAAGCTGATGCTACTGACAAACCTATCTTCAGCATCTGTCTACTGGCCATTCTTAAACAACATCACAGTGGGTGTGTGAGAGACTATTCATTCAGTCCAGGGCTGGTGTGTGCCACACAGTGTATAGATGAATACCAACAGGTCATGTGTCTAGCAGGCCTGCCACCCCCAAGGGTACAGCTCTGACTGGGTTCCTCTCCTTTGGCACGCCGCGCCCGTGGGGATGGGGACTCTGCTGCTGGTGCCTAGGAGCTCTTCTTATGCCTGCTGCAGAGAGGTGGTCGTGGGGAGCGGCTCCCAGGCCTAGAGCCAGAGGGGGTGTGGGGGGGTTTGTGGGCCTCTGCCTTCCCTGGACCGGCCGCTGGTTTGGGAGCTGGCCCCACTGGGGAAGAGGTTGGGCGGGTCTCGCTCTTGTCCTGTGGGCTGAGACGATTTGCACTCGACTGCCTGGAKAGTTTGCCACCTGTATGGGACTGCAAAGATAAGATACTCACATTCATCTCACACAAGGCCAACACAACAGGTTCACCTCTACAGAACAACATCTACTGGATCTGTCACTAGCTCGGCTCACCTTCTAGGTAAATCTGTCACCATCTAGTGGTGAGTGAATATCAACAGCACCAACATGATGGCCAAAAAGCATTAAAACACCCATACTAGAAGAAATCCACTTTTCTGAGCTGAAAAACAATTGCCATAGCTTACTCATGGTGTTGCACAACGATTGAAGTSAATAATTCATTGTTTTAGGTCAAAGTATAATATATTTGGGCTTGATGTGACAAACCCAAATTGCCCACTTCGTGCAAATTTGTGCCAATGACGTGTCTTTTCCTATGAAATGACATTCACATTCTTTTTAGCCAATATTTCGATTCAGGGCTAAGTTTTAGTTGAATGGTACCACCTACCAGCATGGCATTGTTTATTAATCATAAACACCTGCAAAGTTTGCGAGTTCCGACTGAGCTGAAAAATATAATAGATAATTTATGGAAGACGCCAAAACTGGAGATAACAATAGATGACAAAGTCAAAGTAACTTGTTTCCCCTATCCATCTGTGGCGAAGTATCCCTACATCAGGGATGGGCAACTGGCGGCCCGCGGTTTGAAGGCCCTCGGAACAGTAGAATACACAAGGTACGATTTCACAATTTGGTTGTGCATCAGCAGATMATTTTTCTTGTTATGTCAGTCAGTAACCACGTTTCCATCCACAGTTTTTATGCGAGTTAAGTCATATTGTATAGAAATAAATCATTAGGGGCCTCCTGAGTGGCACAGCGGTCCAAGGCACTGCCTTGCAATGTTGCGGCATCACTACTGGGGTTCTACTCGTCTCATCGTGCTCTTCGACTCCTTGTGGTGGGCCGGACACCTGCAGGCTGACTTCAGTCGTCAGTTGAACGTTTTTTCCTCCGACACATTGGTACAGCTAGCTTCCGGGTTAAGCGAGCAGGTGTTAAGAAGCGCGGTTTGACGGGTCATGTTTCGGAGGACGCATGACACGACCTTCGCTTCCCGAGCCCGTTGGGGAGTCGCAACGATGAGACAAGATCAAAATTGGGGAGAAAAAAAATACAAAATATCAAGGCAGCTGTGATGAAAACAGGAGGTTTCAGTGCAATTTTATAAATGCTGACAGATAATTTGTTCGTTCGACCTGATGGGATCTTTTTGTTTTGGTAAAATTGATTATTCGAGAAATGGCGGCCCGTATACCTAAATATTGATATAACCATCATATCGAAGTCAATTTGGATTCACCCGATGATATGGTGTGTAGTCCTCCCATTACGACTCGGGAAACCTTGCAGTTTATTAGGCTACATGATGATCAATGCTTGATTGCCATTTGAAAAATAAAATATTCTCGCTCTTCTCCATAATAATCTCATCATGTAGACTAGACACTATTATTTTTTATACTAGATAGGATTTTAGTTGTCTCTTGGTGTCTTTTCTATATATATAAAAGTCTTATTTTATTTGTATTTATTTGAATTTAATGTAATATCTTATGTTGTTCTTGTCTAATACTGTTCTGTACTTTGTCATGCATTTAATTTTTATGTGGACCCCAGGAAGAGTAGCTGCTGCATGTGCAGTAGCTAATGGGGATCGTAATAAACCAAATCTAGAGAACTCGCACAGCCTCCCCACACTGTACCTGCGAGCTGTTGGCTTGAGCGCAGGTGCCAAGCCCAGAGTAGGCACATTTGCTATTTAACGCAACAGTTTTTGTGACAAAAGTATTGGTAGAGTTGGAAATCAGATGGAAACACGTCAAACTTTAGATTTTTATTCGGTACATAAAAACTTTAATGAAAAAGTATATTTTGTGAGCACTATGTCATCACTTATCTGAAACAACTCCATTTGATGGAAACATACCACCGCTGGTAAAATGTGCATATTTTCTTAATATGCATTCTAGAATATTCACGTGAAAATCTGTCTCCAATTGGATGGAAACCTAGCTAGTGATAGTCAGTCAATTAGCCCATGTCAGCAAACAAAAAAAACATGATTGCTAAGTTAGCTTAGCGGCCAGCGGTCTCACTTMGATATCATATTAAAAACTGCAAACATCTCTCTACCCTACGGCAAAATGTGTACAATAGCAGGAAATTATCCGTAAAAGAGCTAATCTTTCTCTCCGCTCCATGGCAAAATGAGTAGAATTGCATGAAATTAGTTATAAAATTGCAAAATCTTCTCTCCGCTCCATGGCAAAATGTGCTTAATTTAAGCAAACTTGCTTTATGGATGCGAGTATAAAAACCCGCGAGCAACTACGGCCCCTCATGATGAGTTCAGATTTTTTGTGGTCCACACCCTCAAAGTTGCCCATCCCTGCCCTACATGCTTATGACAAATCCAGCTCCAGAACCAGCCATAGCCTAGCTGGCTAATCTTTTGAACAACAGATAACATTAGCTAGCTAGATAAAGTTAGCATGCTAGCTAGCTACACTGACAGCCATCAGCACCCTGCTTGTTGTTTTTCTCCACTCCGTGGAAATCACCACAATGTTCCCAGCCCCAAATCATGAATATGTATTAGCAGCCTGTGTTATTCTTCGGAGGTGGAACCTAAACAACAATTTCCGCTACAAGACAGGAATTACGTCGAAATAGGGGTGGCATTGCCCGCTGGTGGGGGCCTTTAAAACAAACTAAAAGCATTTTCTTTAACAAGTCAACCAATTTTGAATCAGATCTTATACATTCCAGGCTGTTTTGTGAAGACAAATAGAGATTCAGCTTGGCTTAATATAAAATACATGAATCAATGGCCCATGTGACAAATTCAAACCATTTTTTGCACGATGAAAAGTTGCAATCATCTTTATTGCATCAATATCGATTGTCTAAACTGTCAAAAAACAAATATCTAATGGCAGCCTAATTCCCAGTGTTGTAAGAAGAGGACTTTGCAGACAGACTGCTAAATGACTGACCTGTGAAGTGGGGGGACTGAGTGAGTTGCAGACCTTCACAGCAGAGCTGTTGGTTTTCAGTCCATTGGACGATGAGGCAGCAACCTTCTTCTTCTGTCTCTGCAGTGGATTACAGAGATATCAGGGGGGGTTGAATAACCCTAAATATTGTAGAGAGCCTGATAACTCCCATGCTTTAAGTATAGCTACGCAACAGAGAGATAGTCTTTAGTCAAAAACAAGATCATTACCACATAAGCTAATTGAGGTGGAAGTGGAAGGGAAATGGACGATCGTATACCAGTGTGTAACTGAAACAGCTCACTTGCCAAGAAGACTAATTTTAAACCAGAGCTTGAGTCATGGTGGGTTTAGTGAAATAGGTTATTTTGAACCTAACACCTATGAAGTGGCAGGTCATGATGAGTCTCATGGCGTGACTGAGTTGTGTGTACAGTATATGTGGTAACTTTGCATACTACAGTACCTGTTTGGTGGGGGTGGTGGGTTTGCTGCTGCTACTGTCTGTGTCTCCCTCATAGCTGAGCTCAGCAATGTTCCTGCATGCTGAGGCCACCCTGGGCTCCGGCCTTACCTGGTCCTCCAGCCTGGCCACACCCTCCATCCCTGCCCTGTTCTCAGGCCTAACCCTAGGTTCCAGTGTTACTGTATGCTCTGATCCTGCCCCGTCCTCCAGTGTTGCCCTGGGTTCCAGAGTCAGGCTGTCCTGGGAGCAGCTGAGAGAGAGCTCGTTCAGCACGTCACTGACCACCTCGCTCTCCTCCTCACTCTCCACCTCCTCCGGGTCATCCCGGAACAGACGCATCATCTCCAGCACGTTGGTGGGTGTGGCCAGACTGTTGGTGTCACCCTGTAAGACACAGTACCACTAACTAATGTTAGACCCCCTCTAAAGGGTTAATATCACCACACTGCAATAAACCCCATAAACCAGGCTGTGAGATACCAATTCCCAACCCCATCATGCAGCAATACCAGAGAGAGTCCTTCCTGTACTCATTATTGTTAATGTGAAATGTAGCTGGGTGGATCAGCCCCTTACCGTGATCCAGGGGTTATCCAGCAGCTCATTGGCTGTGATGCGATGGGCGGGATCAACTTTCAGGAGGCAACTCAACACTTTTTTGGCTGGTGAGATAAAAATGTGATAGTCAGTACGCTATGTTAAAGTCATGTAATAWTAACCATTGTAAGAAGGACCTGTCAGCTCAACCTGGATGTGGTCAAGTACCATGTGTCCTTAGAGTTCCATATCAYCAGAGATGTTACAAATAGAAGTCAGAGAGGTTGAGAAGCAGTACTACTGTATGTCACCTGCATCACTGATAGAGTCCCAGACGGGTCCGACAAAGTGGAGTTCTCCCTTCTTGATCATCTCAAAGAGTCTTTCCTCAGAGGTGGCGATAAATGGAGGTTCCCCACACAACCTACAGGGAGGCAGTCCTGTCAGTCACAAAGGCTACGGGGAGGCAG
>NW_019944153.1:85458-116668 GCF_002910315.2 Salvelinus sp. IW2-2015
CAGAGCTTTGTTGAATCTTTCCTTCCTTCTTGTTGACGGGCATTGGACTTCAGTTACAGCCTACTCCATCATCAGATCCATCATCATCATCAATCTTCTCGTCCAGCCGCAGAATCTTGCAGAGGGGCCGTCAGGTTTGTCCAGTGGCTCAGCTTCCTGGGAGTTAGTATGGCTTTCCAGCATGGCTCTGTACAGCTGCTCAGAGGAAGGGTCTTCCCATCAGGAGAAATCCGGGGTCCCCCCTCTTCAGTTGGCCCACAAGCTGGTGCTACCAGAGTTCCCTTGTAAAGCCTAGACTCCAACAGGGAAACAACAGAGGGTTGAATTAGCTGTGTTGCTGCTGGTATAGAATAACATGTAAAGGAATACCACTGGTCTACTCTCTAGAGGTTAGAGGTTAGAGGTTAGGGTTGATTCAGGAAAGTGACACCTTACAGCGCACACTGAGGCTCAGGTAGAGGGAGACACACAGTTGGTTCAGGTCAAGGCCCTCCCTCATGCAGCACTGCCATTGGCTAAGGCGTGGGCCACACCCAGGTCTAAATCAGCTCCTAAATCAGGATTCTGAATCAGCCCTCTCAGCCTCTTCAACAACTGGTCCCTCCTCTATAAACCCAGATACACAAAAATGGGAGGAGTCATTGGCTGCACTTCACACAATTCAATATTTATGATTTCTACATTGTTTTTTCCCTGTTGTTGTATTTCACCTTTATTTAACCAGGTCGGACCAGTTGAGAACAAGTTCTCATTTACAACTGAGACCTGGCCAAGATAAAGCAAAGCAGTGTGACAAAACAACAACACAGAGTTAAACATAAACAAACATACAGTCAATAAGCACTAGAAAAATCTGTATACAGTGTGTGCTAAATGTAGTAAGGAGTAAGGACAATAAATAGGCCATAGTGGCAAATTAATTACAATTTAGCAGTTTACACTGGAGTGATAGATGTGCAGAATGAGGATGTGCAAGTAGAAATTCTGGTGTGCAAAAGAGCAAGAAAACTAAAACAAATATGGGGATGAGGTAGGTAGTTGGTTGGAAGGGCTATTTACAGATGGCTGTTTACAGCAGCTGCTATCGGTAAGTTGCGCTGACCTCTGACGCTTATAGTTAGTGAGGGAGATATAAGTCTCCAACTTCAGTGATTTTTGCAGTTCGTTCCAGTCATTGGCAGCAGAGAACTGAAAGGAAAGGTGCCGAAGGAGGTGTTGGCTTTGGGGATGTCCAGTGAAATATACCTGCTGGAGCGCGTGCTACGGGTGGGTGTTGCTATGGTGACCAGTAAGCTGAGATAGGCGGGGCTTTCCTAGCAAAGACTTATAGATGACCTGGAGCCAGTGGGTTTGGCGACGAATATGTAGCCGAGGACCAGCCAACGAGAGCATACAGGTCGCAGTGGTGGGTAGTATATTCATCCAATTTGCTGAGTAGAGTGTTGGAGGCTATTTTGTAAAGGATATCGCCGAAGTCAAGGATCGGTAGGATAGTCAGTTTTTTGAGGGTATGTTTTAGCAGGATGTGTGAAGGAGGCTTTGTGTTGCGAAATAGGAAACCGATTCTAGATTTCATTTTGGATTGTAGACGCTTATTTGAGTCTGGAAGGAGAGTTTACAGTCTAGCCAGATACCTTGGTTATTTATAGTTGTCCACATATTCTAAGTCAGAAGCGTCCAGAGTAGTGATTTAGTCGGCGGGCAGGTGCGGGCAGCGATCGGTTGAAGAGCATGCATTTAGTTTTACTAGCATTTAGGAGCAGTTGGAGGCCACGGAAGGAGTGTTGTATGGCGTTGAAGCTCGTTTTGAGGTTTGTTAACACAGTGTCCAAAGAAGGACCAGAGGTATAACAGAAATGGTGTCGTCTGTGTGAGTCTGTGTGTTTTGTTTTCATTCATGCTCTGGACCATACCTCTTCCTTCCTCTTCCTTCCTCTGTCTGCAGAGCTCTCCGTACACCAGTCCTAGTAGCAGGGCCTGCAGGAGAGGAAGGTCTGGTCGGGGATGGGCGTGCCTCAGCCAGTAGTAGGTAACAGCCACAGGAAGTTTCAGATGAGATGGAGACCATTCAAAGTGGACGGGACACAGCAAGGGTCTCCAAAACACCTCAAGCCGCGAACTGGATGTGGAGCCTAAGAAAGCAGAACAAGAGAATGAGAATCAATTTCAGAATAAACAGCAGTATTTGTTTATATATACTGTAAACTATATCACATGTCTCATACCTGAATACTGTATACTATATCACTGTATAATACTGATATACTGTATACTATATCACATGTATACACACCTGATATACTGTATACTATATCACATGTACCATACCTGAAATACTGTATCTTATATCACATGTATATACACCTGATATACTGTGTACTATATCACATGTATAATATAACTTTATAACGTTTACTACTTATAATAAGTTATATATACTGTATTCTTGTATTCTATATCACATGTCTACATACCTGATCCAGTGTGTCTAGCTGAAGCTGTTGTGCAGCACTGGGCAGGACGGCTTCAACCTTACTGCTGGTCAGGTTCTTGCCTTCCCTGTCGTACTCCTCCACTTCCCTCCTCTCACCTAGCAGCAGCCCGTAGAATACCTGCCGTATGGGCCGAGAGGTGATGTTCCCACTGGGTAAGCTGGGATCTTCCACTTGGACAGCCTGTATCACTGGCCTCAGCAGCAGAATGTATATCATGTAGGGGGRAAGTGTCCCCTTCGTCAACGGCAGCAGGGTCCAGTGTGGAAGGACACTCAGATGGTTTTGGAGATGGCCGGGATCAGGCGCCTTGTCTTTAATGAAGAACTGCTCCAGGCGACTGAGTGGAAGCTGGTACACTTTTATGCCCAGAGAGAGGGCCTCGAGGGCATTATCCATGCTGTGTTGGTTGTTCCTAGAAACGATGAGTCTGGGTACATTGTCCAAGGCCTCCTGCTGCTCCTGGAAACTGGCCAGCCATTTCAGCAACTTGTTGAAAAAGACAACCCTTTCCCAAGCACAAAAAACAACATATATATATATATATATATATATATATATATATATATACAATAAAGCAGACATTGAATGTCCCTTTGAGCATCAATTACACCAGTTATTAATTACACTTTGGATGGTGTATCAATACACCCAGTCACTATAAAGATACAGGCGTCCTTCCTAACTCAGTTGCCAGAGAGGAAGGAAATCGCGAGGTCAATGAGGTCATGAGGTCAATGGTGACGTTAATGGCTGTGATAGGAGAAAGGTGAGGATGGATCAACAACATTGTAGTTATTCCACAATACTAACCTAATTGACAGAGTGAAAAGAAGGAAGCCTGTACAGCAGGGATCTCCAACCTTTTCTAGCATGACAGCTACATAAAGAAAAATGAATTTCACGAGCTACTCATTTTTTTTATAGCTTTCAAATCGGCAAATTCTTCTCCTCYCCTCAGCCCTGCAACTCTTCCCCTGTTCCTCGTACAAKATATGTGTTTTCTGGCAATATATAATAGTCAAATAACAACTCTAAGGGGGCCCCATAAAATGTTATTTTGAATTATTCCAAATTCTGTTTTTTACTCTCAATATTACAATTATTCAGAGAGAAACAACGGAAATTGATGTTCTGAGTCCATGTCAATGCTTAAATCACATGAGACAAAAAAAAAACAAACCAAACAGAAAAATGTAGAGGTCTGAAAAAAATGCTAACAAATGTATATATTTTTCTGTAATTCCTTTTAATTGTGCATCTAGCAGGAGAGGATGTATTGGTTTAGCAATGTTTCTGCTGTTAGGCCTTGCTGCAGCACATCATGGCAGAGACTGCTAAACAATGGCCTCCTAATTTATGCAAATAATCATGATATACACTACCGGTCAAAAGTTTGGGGTCACTTAGAAATGTCCTTGTTTTGAAAGAAAAGCACAATATTTGGCCATAAAATAACATCAAATTGATCAGAAATACAGTGTAGAAATTGTTAATGTTGTAAATGACTATTGGAGCTGGAAACGGAAGATTTGTTATGGAATGTCAACATAGGTGTGCAGGAGCCCATTATCACTCACTCCTGTATTTCAATGGCATGTTGTGTTAGCTAATCCAAGTTCATCATTTTAAAAGGCTAATTGATCATTAGAAAACCCTTTTGCAATTATGTTAGCACAGGCTGAAAACTGTTGTACTGATTAAAGAAGCAATAAAATTGGCCTTCTTTTAGACTAGTTGAGTATCTGGAGCATCAGCATTTGTGGGATCGATTACAGGCTCAAAATGGCCAGAACTCGTCAGTCTATTCTTGTTCTCTGAGAAATGAAGACTATTCCATGCGAGAAATTGCCAAGAAACTGAAGATCTCGTACAACGCTGTGTACTACTCCTTCACAGAACAGCGCAAACTGTCTCTAACCAAAAATAAAAAGAGGAGTGGGAGGCCCAGTGCACAACTGAGCAAGGACAAGTACATTAGAGTGTCTAGTTTGAGAACAAAGGCTCACAAGTTCCTCAACTGGCAGCTTCATTAAATAGTACCGCAAAATACCAGTCTCAACGTCAACAGTGAAGAGGCGACTCCGGATGCTGGCCTTCTAGGCCATTTCACTGTAAGGTCTACACATGTTGTATTCGGCGCATGTGACTAATACAATTGATTTGATTTAAGTCAAGGTCAGAATATGCCGTAGACACACCTTAAATTATTTGATCTCCACAAAAACAATGTACATTATCATGTTGTATGAATTTAAACATTCTCATGTTTAAATTCATGGTCAGACAACACAAAGAGAGAATGGTACATAAAAAAATGGAATTACGTTCCATTGACGTGCGCTTAACTTGGGTGGAATCGGCCCTCAGAGGAGGAATGTATTATATGAAAAGTTTTCTATTCCATCTTATTTGAAAATGAAACCTCATAACAGACAAAGCTGCTGCACACAATTTGTAAAAACTTGTTGGGTTGGTTGTTCTCTAGATCTAGAACCAACAGGTTGGGTTGGTTGGTATGGGTAGGTATAAACTACGGACAATGAACACAATCGCATTTCATCATGGAAATGTGATGCACAGAGATACGCGTCACGAAGATTCCAAGGCCCTTTGTCATGCCATTCATCCAAATTCTGTTTCAGCCACATGTCTCAAGGATCTGTACACATTGTGTGTGTGTGTGTGTGTGTGTGTGTGTGTGTGTGTGTGTGTGTGTGTGTGTGTGTGTGTGTGTGTGTGTTGTGTGTGTGTGTGTGTGTGGTGTGTGTGTGTGTGTGTGTGTTGTGGTGTTTGTGTGTGTGTGATTGTGTGTGAGAGACTAGTTAATGTATTGCAGAGTTTTTTGTCACATCTCTTCCCCCAATGATTCTTGGTTGTACTATTAATCTCTGAAGAAACACTTATCTGGTGGAAGCACTTCATTCTGTTTCTTTGCTTGTAGTATTGTGTAGTATTTGTAGTATTTGTTTACAAAATGAAAATAAAGATACTGTAACTGTATGGTATTTCATATGTAAAGAATCCACTATGTTGTGAGCTGGCTGCTTGCATTTGACCAGTTGTCTCAGATAAACAGAATAAATGTCAGTGGTCTGTTTTCTGATTTCAGATATAATACTAACTAGAATCAATGTTGATATACACAACCGGTCAAAAGTTTTTAGAACACCTACTCATTCAAGTGTTTTTTCTTTATTTTTACAATTTTTTACATTGTAGAATAATAGTGAAGACATCAAAACTATTAAATAACACGTATGGAATCAGTAACCAAACAAGGGTTAAACAAATCAAATATATTTTATATTTGAGATTCTTCAAATAGCCACCCTGTTGCCTTGACGACAGCTACAATATTATGTAGCGATCCTTGAGCCACCTTACAATTCCCACCAAGTGGGTTAACCCTGTTGGCACAACGCGTAGGGTGTTGCCTTCACACCAGCTACCTGGGTTCGCCCCACCATTCACTACAGTATTATATATATATTATTATAATTTTTTATAATTTAACTAGGCAGTCAGTTTCGAACTAATTCTTTTTTACAATGACGGCCTAAGAACAGTGGGTTAACTGCGTTGTTCAGGGGCAGAACGACAGATTTTTAACATGTCAGCTCGGGAATTCGATCTAGCAACCTTTCGGTTACTGGCCAACGCTCTAACCACTAGGCTACCTGCCGTCCCTAATGCACCTGTAGTAGTTATGTATACTTCGGTATGCACGTAATTTGTTCAAACTTACTCCGCTTCCGATTGGGTTCCATCGGCGAGTTGTCTTCCCACTTGATGGAAAAGCCATCTTATCCAAGTTGAGCGTAGTCGTTTCCTGCGATGGAGCGAAGACTGGGAGAAGCTGTCTGTTGATGTTGAAGGTGACTGCAGAAGCTTGTTGTGGTGTATCTCTTGCAGGGGATGTGATTTTGAGAACTCCAGCCTTGCACCGACGCGTTCTGCCCACTTAAATGGGGCAAGGAAGATATCCTGCCTGGATGTCAAAAATATAAAGTCACTGTCATTGGACAGAACCGGACAGTTCCACTTTGAGCCAGTGAGGCTATTTCTTGGTCTGCCTCAAAAATGGCCTGTGTGAATGGCACTTCAGGCTGGAAGGACCTCTTTAAAGGACTTGTCTGGCAAGGGTTGGTATTAACCTGTCCCTCGAAGCCCCTTGGACCAATTGTTGGCTGTCGCTCTTTGAATTGACCTCGTTCTCTGAGAGTTTTCCAAACTTTTTGTCGGTGTGGTCGGAGCCTCCGTCTATAATCACATAAGGTTCAATGCTACAATCTCTCAGAGCCTTAAAGAACTTGCAGACCTGGTCCTCAAATCATCAATAATCCCTTCCATGCTGCTGATCCACACTTGAGTTAAAATAAAGAACGTGGTAGATATTACTACCATCTATGACCACCTTGCTGTTTCTGAAATGATCATCTGTTAAAATCGCTCCATGCATCATCTATAAATGGCAAACCCTGGATTCCATGATGTTTCTCCGTCTGGGATGTGATGTCTTCACAAGTGAAGAGTTTCAGTCACAGGACTATTTATAGCATCTTTTACAAGGACTAGTTTCCTTTTAGTTAAGTTTCCCTTTCAATATGTAATCTCCCTTATATCTCTTCTGGTCATCTGTAGCAGGTCTAGACTAGTTTATGGGAAATCCTAATGAAAATTTACAGTCAGAAATGGGTTACTACCATGGTGGTGGTGTGGGCTACCGTGGTGGTGGTGTGGGCTACTACGGTGGTGGTGTGGGCTACTACGGTGGTGTGTGGGCTACTGCGGTGGTGGGTGATGTGGGCTACTACGGTGGTGGTGTGGGCTTCTACGGTGGTGGTGTGGGCTACCGTGTGGTTGTGTGGGCTACTACGGTGGTGGTGTGGGCTTCTACGGTGGTGGTGTGGGCTACCGTGGTGGGTGTGTGGGCTACACGTGGTGGTGGTGTGGGCTAGCTACGGTGGTGGTGGTGTGGGCTACCGTGGTGGTGTGTTGGGCTACTGCGGTGGGTGATGTGGGTACTACGGTGGTGGTGTGGGCTCTACGGTGGTGGTGTGGGCTACCGTGGTGGTGGTGTGGCTACTACGGTGGTGGTGGTGTGGGCTACTACGGTGGTGGTGGTGTGGGCTACCTGGTGGTGGTGTGGGCTATACGGTGGTGGTGTGGGCTACCGTGGGTGGTGGTGTGGCTTCTACGGTGGTGGTGTGGGCTTTCTACGGTGGTGGTGTGGACTACCGTGGTGGTGGTGTGGGCTAACCGTGTGGTGGTGTGGGCTTCTACGGTGGGTGTGGGCTACTACGGTGGTGTGTGGCTACCATGGTGGTGGTGTGGGCTACTGCGGTGGTGGTGATGTGGGCTACTACGGTGGTGGTGTGGGCTTCTACGGTGGTGGGTGTGGGCTACCGTGGTGGTGGTGTGGGCTACTACGGTGGTGGTGTGGGCTACCATGGTGGTGGTGTGGGTACTACGGTGGTGGTGTGGGCTACCTGGTGGTGTGTGGGCTACTACGGTGGTGGTGGTGGGCTACCATGGTGTGTGGATACTAGGTGGTGTGTCAGTTAAATTGCAGGAGGACATGGAGTAAAGGTCAAAGGTTAAATGTGTATTCAAGTTAAAAACAAGAGGGGAGTTTTGGTTTAGCAGGTGAATGGAGAAGAAGCTCGTGGACAAAGCTCCTACGTATTATTTAATTTTGCCAAATGTGTACTTTGTGGTTCCACTTTCTTACATATCATGTTTGATTGGTGAGTTCATAAGTTACCTTTTGATTCAAATGTCACACGACCTGAGGAGCAGAAGACCTGTCAAAAACAATTCAACAATCAATCCCTCAGGTGTTTTTGTCATAAATAATCAATAATATTTCAACCGGACAAAAGCTTCGTCATAGAAAAAGAGAAACAAGAAAGGCGCGCTCCCGATCACGCGCTGGACTCATGTCTGGAAATTTCCACTGTCCACTCATTGAAAGTGCTGTATCTCCCTCATTTTTCAGCGTAAAACCCTGAAACAATGCCTAAAGACTGGCCACATGTAGAAGAAGCCATAGAGATCGTGAACTGGGTTCTAAGTCTTTGTATGGTGGATAGGCTTCAATGGAAAAACAGCCTTTCAAATAATAGTACTTCCTGGATGGATTTTCCTCAGGTTTTCGCCTGCCATATCAGTTCTGTTATACTCACAGACATTATTTTAACAGTTTTGGAACTTTGAGTGT
Source organism: Salvelinus sp. IW2-2015 (assembly GCF_002910315.2). Classification (NCBI taxonomy): domain Eukaryota; kingdom Metazoa; phylum Chordata; class Actinopteri; order Salmoniformes; family Salmonidae; genus Salvelinus; species Salvelinus sp. IW2-2015. Next base: position 94,174 of record NW_019944153.1, read on the forward strand.
TTTCTATCCAAATATTTTAAATGCATATCCTAGCTTCTGGGCCTGAGTAGCAGGCAGTTTAATTTGGGCACGCTTTTCATCCAAAATTCCGAATGCTGCTTAGTGAGGTTAATGTGGATTGTAAAGGTACTGGCGAAGGTGATAGCGAGGCGTCTCACCAGGACTCATATCACAGGAACAACCGTCTTTATAAAGGACAGATATTCAATTTTTAACATTCAGACACTTGTTTAACATTATTTATTCTAAGCAATTCTCCAACTACTCTGAGGTGGTTATCTACCTCGACGCAGAGAAAGCATTCAAACAGAATTGAGTGGGGAGTACCTATTTGCTGTTCTTAAAAAAATGGATTTGGGACAAAATTTAGCTCATGGATCCATCTCTTGTATACATCTCCCCAGGCCAAGTGTCGTACCAATGACACCAGTTCTGATTATTTTGCCCTGGAACGTGGGACATGCCAAGGCTGCCCACTGTCCCCTTTATTATTTGCCATCGCCATTGAGCCCCTTTCAGTAGCTTCACGGGCATCCACCTCTTTCAAAGGTGTAATACAGGAAGGAGTTGAACATAAGAGTAACAAATAATCTGCATATAATGATAACCTATGTAAATAACCCTGTAACCTGTTTTACCTTCTATCCTTTCTAATTCTGGAGATCTTTGGGCTCCTCTCAGGTTACAAGCTGAATCTCCAGAAAAGTGAGTGCTTCCCAATCAATCCAGCAGCGCAACAGCAGACAGACTTGTCCTTTCAGCTCTGGTTTCAAAACCTTGGAGTGAACGACCTCNGGTACTGTACAACAGAGGAGGCTGGTGGGCAGAGATATAGAAGGACCGGCTCATTGTAAAGGCTAGAATTAAATACATGGAACTGTATCCATTAATTCTATTCCAGCCATTACAATGAGCCTCTCCTCTGTTGTACACAAAGGCCAACATTGTAACAGAGTATGATAGTGGTATATTGTACTACAACAGTGTGTGTTTGCTTATCTGTGACTTTGTCTAGTAAACAGTTTAGTTTTCCACTAGTTTATCTGATGTATTTCCAGTTTGTTATGTTGTTATTAGCCCAACATCATTGAGGACATTATTATGAGGATGGTGCAGTAATGTTGAGATGCCAGTAGGCGGAGCTCTAGTCTAGAACACTGCAGTAATGTTGAGATGCCAGTAGGGAGAACTCTAGTCTAGAACACTGGAACCTTTAGTACCACTTTGATACAGCTGATGAGAAGTGATGGTCATGGGTTTTAAATGGAATGGGTTCTAATTGAATGACATCATGGAACTTTGACCTGTATATACAGAACTCAGAAGGACAAGACAACACATTATAAGAAATTGTTAACATTCTAAATAGTATAGAGGGCTTGCAGGTGTGTCACAAATCACCTAGCAACCACACCAAGCCCTCTGTAGTCGACACGTTGTTTAAATGGTTCTCTGTGTAGTCAAAATWTCACATTGAAAATATGAAACATTTAGATAATTTAAAAAATGTAGTTCCACTCCTCAAATGAAGAAAGGCAAGTAGATATGCAGTCTGCTGCGCAATTTCTATACATGTCAACCACAGAATTCCCACTAACTACCAGTATGTTGACTCACTGTACAAGACCTCTCCCCTTCACTTCACTCTGTAAGTACTCTTGACAATGTCTTGAAATATAGTTTTTGGTTATTTGTTTTTAGTCATATACTTGAGAGTAATGTATAATTTTACTACTTCTTCTGTTTTGATCTGTGTTTTGGTTGTTACATCAGGGTCAGTATTCATAAAGTGTCTCAGTGTAGGAGTGTTGATCTACATAGTGATGAGATGATTAACCAGGGTAAAATAGACATGCAGACAAACATTGTAGCACTGCAGTGTGTGTGCGCATGTGGGCCTGTGTGTGTGTCTGACACAGTTGATTCAGCTGACGGCCCTTTAGGACCAGACTGATAGGGAGTAGGGTTGACATCTATACTGTGTAGGATGTGTGTGTGTTTTAACTTTTCTACATCCATAACAACCAGCTCTCTAGACTTTGATACAGACTCCATGGGCCTTATGGGCCTTCACTACAGATGCAGGTACCTACACTACATTACCAAAAGTATGTGGACACCTGCTCATCAAACAAATCATTAAAAAATCATGGGCATTAATATGGAGTTGGTCCCTGCTATAACAGCCTACATGTTTGGGAAGGCTTTCCACTAGATGTTGGAACATTGCTGCTTGGACTTGCTTCCATTCAGCCACAAGACATTAGTGAGGTTGGGCACTGATGTTGGGTGATTAGACTTGGCTTGCAGTCGGCGTTCCAATTCATCCCAAAGGTGTTCAATGTGGTTGAGGTCAGGCTCTGTCAGTTCTTCCACACCGATTTCGACAAACCATTTCTGGATGGACCTCTTCCCTTTGTGCACAGGGGTCATTGTCATACTGTAACAGGAAAGGGCCTTCCCCAAACTGTTGCAACAAAGTTAGAGGTCCAGAATCGTCTAGAATGTCAATGTCTGATGTAGCATTAGATTTCCCTTCACTGGAACTAAGGGGCCTATCCCGAACCATGAAAACACCCAGACCATTATTCCTCCTCTCCCAAACTTTACAGTTGGCACTATGCATTGGGGCATGTGGCATTCTCTCGGCATCCGCCAAACCAGATTCGTCCATCGGAATGACAGATTATGAACGGTGATCATCACTTGTTATGAATTTTATGAATAATGACTAAATGTAATTTACATTTACGTAGAACTAAACTAACAGAATTCTACCCTGTCACTGTATGATTGTATGAAATGTATTAGAATCTATAATCTATAAATGTGTGTAGTTAGTCAGAATAAGAAACAAGGACTTTGTTCTTTTTAGTGTGTAAGCAGGGTGCAAGTGTGAAACAAATGATAAGAGGAGCTATCGACAGACAAGCTGTACTACTGTGTTCCTTTCAGGACATTTGTCCCACCCAGGGAGGGAGAGACCTTGGGCTTGTAGTAGATTGTATAACAGAGCAGGCTGAGACAGACAATGTATGAGAAGGAAAGACTTGTGAACTAAATTGTCATTGCCTGAGGAGGAGGGACAGTTATCTTCTTATGGCTGAGTCCCGTAACCGGACCGAGATATGACAACAGCCAGTCCAAGTGCAGGTGGCCAAATTCAAAAACCAGAAATCTCATAATTAAAATTCCTCGGACATTCATTTGTCTTATATATTTTAAAGGTAATCTTGTTGTTTAATCCACCAAAGTGGTCCGATTTCAAATAGGCTTTTCAGCGAAAGCACTACAAACGATTATGTTAGGTCACCAAAAACCACAATAAGCATAGCCATTTTCCTCCAGCTAAATATAGCTTCACAAAACCAGAATAGAGATAAAATGAATCACTAACCTAGATTATTTTCATCAGATGACACTATAGGACTTCATGTACACCAACATGCACGTTTTGTTTGATTAAATTCATATTTATATAAAAATCTGAGTTTACATTGAAGCGACAAGATTCCAAAAATGCAAAACATCAAGTGACTTTGCATAGCCCATCGTTTCAACAGAAATACTCATCATAAATATAGATGATAATACAAGTTAAACACATTGAATTATAGATATTCCTCTCCTTAATGCAACCGCTATGTCAGATTTCAAAAAAAACTTTACGGAAAAAGAAATGCACGCTATAATCTGAGACGCGGCTCAAAGTAGCATACCACAGCTGCAAAGATGGCGTCACCATAAACACAAAAATACATGATAAATATTCCATTACTTTGATGATCTAGATCAGAAAGCACACCAGGAATCCCAGGTCCACAATAAATGTTTTTTGTTCGAAAAATCTGTTTTTTATGTCCAAATACCTTCTTTTGTTAGCGCGTCTGGTTACATATCAAACGCTATTTCTGGTCAGCGTTATATCGGACAAAAACTTAAAAATGTGATATTACCGGTGAAGAAACATTTCAAACTAAGTACTGAATCAATCTTAGGATGTTTTTAACATATAGCTTCATAAAGTTCCACCGGAGTATTCGTTCTTGTCTGCGTGAGCAATGGAACTCAGTGGCTTACATGAAGAAAAAGCATGATCAGGAAATGGCTGCTTGATGGACACCTGACTGATTCTGCTCTCATCTCTCCACAACATCATAGAAGTCTCATTGAAATTTCTATTGATGGTTGACATCTAGTGGACACCTAGGTAGTGCAACATCATTAATAGCTCAAGTGGATTCAGGACTCAGGCTCAGATTTCTGACTTCCTGTTTTGATTCAACTCAGGATTTTGCCTGCAATATGAGTACGGTTAATCTCACAGACATAATTCAAACAGTTTTAGAAACTTTGGATTGTTTTCTATCCAATACAATAATAATATGCAAATATTAGGAACTATGACTGAGGAGCAGGCCGTTTGATATGGGCACCTTTCATCCAAGCTACTCAATACTGCCCCTTCAGCCATAAGAAGTTATGACAAAATGAGAGGTATATAAACCAATGTACATGTAAGGATGGGCAGAGCTCTCGTAAATAAACATTCGACTATTGTAGACGTGGCCTCTGTCTGTTTTCATTTCTATCAGTATCCTACAAATCCTGATATAGCAGACTGAGTAGTTTAATTGAATTGGTTAATGAACATGAGAACAAAATTCTCTTAACATCACTCCAGAGAACTCTTTTCCAGTACTGCAGAGTCGAACGGCAGCAAGCTTTAGACCACTCCAGCCGACACTTGGCATTGCGCATGGGGATGTTAGGCTTGTGTGCAGCTGCTCGGCCATGGAAACCCATTTCACAAAGTTCCCAATGCTGAAGTTGCTTCAGGAGGCAGTTTTGAACTCGGTAGTGAGTGTTGGAACCGAGGACAGATGATTTTTAGGCGCTTCAGCTCTCGGCGGTCCAGTTCTGTGAGCTTGTATGGACTACCCCTTCGCAGCTGAGCCGTTGATGCTCCTAGACGGTTCCACTTCAGAATGACAGCACTTACAGTTGACCAGGGCAGAAATATGTCGAACTGACTGGTTGGAAAGGTGGCATCCTATGACGGTGTTACGTTGAAAGTCACTGAGATCTTCAGAAAGGCCATTTTACTGCCAATGTTTGTCTGTGGAGATTGCATGGCTGTTTGATACATTTTAAATTGCTTAAATATCTAAATCCACTTATTTGAAGGATTGTCCACATACTGTTGTATACATATTTTAACATAAATAGGCCTATATTTCTCAGTGACTAATGTGGATAATATTGATAACAGCATTTTAATATTTCTAGCTCTTGGACCAGGTTTCTCCTGATGTGTTTAATAATGATTTACTTTCTAATGTTGTTAGACATTATTGCACATTTGTAATGGTACTCGTCCTCGTCTGATGACGAGTATGAAATATCGGACCAATGTGCAGCGTGGTAAGTGTCCTTAATTAGATTTTTAATAAATCAACTGAACACGGAACAAAATGACAAAAACACGAACAAACAACCGAAACAGTTCTGTATGGTGAAACACAGACACAGAAAATAACTACCCACAACCCATAGTGGGAAAACAGGCTACCTAAGTATGATTCTCAATCAAAGACAACGATCGACACCTACCTCTGATTGAGAACCATACCAGGCCACACACAGAAATACAAACATAGAAAAAACAACATAGAATGCCCACCCCAACTCACGCCCTGACCAAACCAAAATAAAGACATAAAAAAGGAACTAAGGTCAGAACGTGACTTTGAATTTCTGCCTATTGGACACATGATGTCACCATTGAACAGATCAACACCCAACACTGTTCCTCACAAACATGCACGCACACACGCTAGTGGTGCGCCGGTCAGCTGTTTGTTAATCCGCTAAGAACCCATCCGCAACCACCCGACTATATTTGATCAAGTGAAACTGTGAGGCCCGCACCAATCAACCCAAACCCGCAAATACAGAAACTGTGAGGTCCGCACCAACCAACCAAAACCCGCAAATACAGAAACTGTGAGGTCCGCACCAACCAACCCAAACCCGCAAATACAGAAACTGTGAGGTCCGCACCAACCAACCCAAACCCGCAAAGACAGAAAATGTGAGGTCCGCACCAACCAACCCAAACCCGCAAATACAGAAACTGTGAGGCCCGCACCAATCAACCCAAACCCGCAAATACAGAAACTGTGAGGTCCGCACCAACCAACCCAAACCCGAAATACAGAAACTGTGAGGTCCGCACCAACCAACCCAAACCCGCAAATACAGAAACTGTGAGGTCCGCACCAACCAACCCAAACCCGCAAATACAGAAACTGTGAGGTCCGCACCAACCAACCCAAACCCGCAAATACAGAAAACTGGAGGTCCGCACCAACCAACCCAAAACCGCAAAATTACAAGAAACTGTGAGGTCCGCACCAACCAACCCAAACCCGCAAATACAGAAACTGTGAGGCCCGCAACCAACCAACCCAAACCCGCAAATACAGAAACTGTGAGGTCTGCACCAACCAACCCAAACCCGCAAATACAGAAACTGTGAGGTCCGCACCACCAACCCAAACCCGCAAATACAGAAACTGTGAGGTCCGCTCCAACCAACCCAAACCCGCAAATACAGAAAACAACATGAATTTGCGCATGAGGCAGAAATAATGCAGTGCGACTCGAGTTTCACCATCAGCTGGAAGACGTCCCTTTTTGGTCAGTGTCAGGGTATAGAATAACTATCTTCAAAGTAATGACTCGTGACGTCGGGTTTGATATGAAAGCTTCTTTTAGTAATAATTCTTGATCACGTTACATTTAACAACTTTAGATTCTACAGAGCAATGCCAGCAAGATGCTAGCGCAAAGGAGCCAAAATAATCACCTGTTAATTGCACTTAACTAGCGCGTTCACTCTCTACTTCCCTGTCGCAAGGCATTCTGGAACTTGCAGTCAAAAGCGTAATTCAATACTAACCAATACAATTACATATRTAAATAACTGTAAAGAAATATCTTTAGATACAGCTCAATGAATTAACTTAAACATTAACTCTGTAACACATTAAAGTTACAACACAGGGGAGGAAAGGGAGAGCGGAGGGCTGTTGAGAGATGGACTCTCAATCTGCTGCTCTTTCCCTCCGCTAAAACTGACCATCAGATGCAGGCACGATCAGCCTAGTAAAGTAAAAAGTTAATTATTTAAATGTATGCTCACTCAGCTGTGCCTCACAAGTAATACAACAATCATATAGCCTACCTCAAATTTTTAAATATATATTTTTTTAAATATCCTGAACAACAATGCATTGGCAGGTAAATTCAAGCAAAGCCAGTATGCGGTGATAATGTATTGGGCCTCTAGTTTACTGCACAAATCTCATTGCTAAAGTATTGTTTTTAATTGGTTATTGTTGCATAGGCTTACATTTCTTAAGTCATGTTAATAAAAAAATCAGAGTGGTAGATCTCGGACATGCATTTTGACTCAGATAGTGATCTTGACTCAGAAAAGGTTGGTGACCACTGTATTAGCCCATACAAACACATTGAATAACAGATTCTGTTAAGCGGAGCGGCACAGGGGAACCCAAAAGCAGACTCAGACATGAATGAACCAAGGTATTTATTGTAACACAGGGAGAGATGAAGTGCAGATCCGGGGAAGCTTGGATGAGTTGTAGGAAACCAGATGTGGAGGCTAAGGATGGAGTGAGCTGGGTTGGGACAGGGTAAACAGGTCTGAGTTTGGGGTGAGCTGGGTTGGGACAGGGTAAACAGGTCTGAGGATGGAGTGAGCTGGGTTGGGACAGGGTAAACAGGTCTGAGGTTGTAGTGAGCTGGGTTGGGACAGGGTAAACAGGTCTGAGGTTGGAGTGAGCTGGGTTGGGTCTGGACAGGTTAAACAGGTCTGGGTTGAGTGAGCTGGGGTGGGACAGGGTAAACAGGTCTGGAGGTTGGAGTGAGCTGGGTTGGGACAGGGTAAACAGGTCTGGAGGTTGGAGTGAGCTGGGTTGGGACAGGTTAAACAGGTCTGGAGGCTGGAGTGAGCTGGGTTGGGACAGGGTAAACAGGTCTGGAGGTTGGAGTGAGCTGGGTTGGGACAGGGTAAACAGGTCTGGAGGTTGGAGTGAGCTGGGTTGGGACAGTCCTGTCTGGTCCAGCGAAGATGGGTTTGTGCCCCTAGGCGACGTTGTTGTGTGATGTCTGGTGAGTACCTGCCTTACAACAGGCCTACAAGCCCTCAGTCCAGCCTCTCAGCCTATTGCGGACAGTCTGAGCACTGATGGAGGGATTGTGCGTTCTTGGTGTAACTCAGGCAGTTGGTGTTGCCATCCTGTCCCGCAGGTGTGATGTTCGGATGTACCGATCCTGTGCAGGTGTAGTTACACGTGGTCTGCCACTGTGAGGATGATCTGCTGTCCGTCTTGTCTCCCTGTAGCTATGTCTTAGGCGTCTCACAGTACGGACATTGCAATTTATTGCTCTGGCCACATCTGCATTCCTCATGCCTCCTTGCAGCATGCCTAAGGCACGTTCACGCAGATGAGCAGAAACCGTGGGCATCTTTCTTTTGGTGTTTTTCAGAGTCAGTAGAACGTTTTCTTTAGTGTCCTAAGTTTTCATAACTGTGACCTTAACTGCCTACCTTTTGTAAGCTGTTAGTGTCTTACCGACTGTTCCACAGGTGCATGTTCATTAATTGTTTATTGTTCATTGAACAAGCATGGGAAACAGTGTTTAAACCTTTTACAATGAAGATCTGTGAAGTTATTTAGATTTTTACGAATTTTCTTTGAAAGACTGGGTCCCGAAAAAGGGACGTTTCTTTTTTTGCTGAGTTTATATACAAGTATTACATGATTGTCCTGTGTTGCCATATATTCATTTTCAGTTTATAATAACATGCATTCATATCGTCTGTTTTACTGTGTCTGATTAGGCAAACAAACGATCATGACACAAGGCGAGACCCAGATGCAGACACAGGAGGCAGATAGATGGTTGGAGTCTTAAAATGTTTATTAATCCAAAGGGGTAGGCAAGAGTATCGTCGTGGACAGGCAAAAAGGTCAAAACCAGATCAGAGTCCAGAAGGTACAGAGTGGCAGACAGGCTCATGGTCAAGGCAGGCAGAATGGTCAGGCAGGCAGGTACAAAGTCCAGAGAACAGGCAAGGGTCAAAACCGGGAAGACTAGAAAAAGGAGAATAGCAAAAAGAGTACTGGAAACACACGCTGGTTGACTTGACTTAAACATACAGGACAAACTGGCACAGAGAGACAGGAAACACAGGGTTACATACACTGGGGAAAATAAGCGACACCTAGAGGGGGTGGAGACAATCACAGGAACAGGTGAAACAGATCAGGACCTGACACAAACATCAATTATGACTGCAGCTGTAGGAGTCACAGTGGTTGTTCTGGTTCACATATTCTGTCTCTCTGGCTTCATGTGGTTATGGTAAGTGAAAAAGCATCTTTCAAAAAATTATTCCACTGTATTAACAATTATATATTCATATATTAATTCATTTGTTTACAAAATAGGAAGAAGTTCTCCAAATCCATCTCTGACACAAGACACACAGCAGACAACGGACAGGTGAGTCTGTTCAAACAGATGTAAGATCATGTTTATTGCTTTGTGGGAAATTTCCACTCTTCATGCTGTCTGTCCCAGTTCTATTTATGATGTCTGTTCTCTCTCTCCATCAGGGAGACTACGCCAGTGTTAAATTCTATCGCTCCAAAAACCAGGAAGTGCCTCTGGACTTCATCGTCCAAATGCCTCAACCGCAGGAACAGGATGTCGATGTCCAGTACGCTGCTGTGAAATACAGCCGCCYCAGTGCTGCCACCCGTTGAGCATATTCCGCCATTACAACATGGAGTCAACACTAGAACATTGTGAACACACAGACAGCATCAAGGTCATTCATATGTTGCTGCTTATTGGAGGAGTAGACATTGATGTCATCAATATGCAAAACAGTTGACCCATAGAGACCACTCCTTGTTCACTGAGAACTCCCTCCTTCACTATCTGAAGGGTTGAAGGAGCATTCTTCAAGTCAAATTACATTTCATTGTATTCATACTATGGTGTAACAGTGGACATTTTGAAAAGTTGCAGTTTTAATGTCTAAAAAGTTCCAGGACTTTTCTTCAGGCCAAATGGCATTTCCTGAAACTACAAACTGTACAGTGGACATCTCAAGATCAATTACTATGACATGTCTATAATGAAGGAGTGATGTGATGTTGGTTTTAAGGAACTGTTCTGTCTGCATTCCAAATGGCACCCTATTCTCTATTTAGTTCACTACTGGTCAAAAGTAGCACTATAAGGGAGCAGGGTGCTATTTGGGACTCACATTCAGTTTAATGGATGTTTCTTTCTCCAGGCCCGTGGTGGAACAAGCAGCTGCACAGTCAACAAACCCAGAACAAATAAGACCTGAACACAACAAACCCAGAGCCAAGAATACCTGAACACAACAAACCAAGAACCAAGAAGACCTGAACACAACAAACCCAGAACCAAGAAGACCTGAACACAACAAACCCAGAACCAAGAAGACCTGAACACAACAAACCCAGAATTCAAGAAGAACTGAACACGACAAACCCAGAACCAAGAGAACCTGAACACAACAAACCCAGAACCAAGAAGAACTGAACACGACAAACACGAACCAAGAAGACTGAACACAACAAACCCAGAACCAAGAAGACCTGAACACAACAAACCAGAACCAAGAAGACCTGAACACAACAAACCAGAACCAAGAAGACCTGAACCAACAAACCAGAACCAAGAAAACCTGAACACAACAAACCAGAGCCAAGAAGACCTGAACACAACAAACAGGAACCAAGAAGACCTGAACACAACAAGTTGACAAACGCTCTATATAGACCCATATATTCGAACAAAGTGATATATATAATATACACTGAGTGTAGAAAATAGGAACATAATACACTTTTCAAATCACCCCTGAAAGGCACACATATACAATCCACACACAATTTGACACAATAATCCCAGACAGGCAGGCAGGCAGGCAGGCAGGCAGGCAGGCAGGCAGACAGACAAACAGTTCAATATGTGTATCATTGGTCATAGGTATGGTGTGACGTGCCAGCGATATCAACTGTGAAATTCAATGCAGCGATTTTTTTTGTGAGTCAGTGTTACATTTTGTGGGGTGAAGTTTTAATTTTTTTTTGAAAAGGGCAGGAGGGTATCTGATACTTTGAGGTGAGCGTGGAAGTGTCGGTGCTTGAGAAGAGTTTGATTGTGTGTGTGTGTGTGTGTGTGTGTGTGTGTGTGTGTGTGTGTGTGTGTGTGTGTGGGGTGTTGTGTGTGTGGGTGTGTGTGTGTGTGTGTGTGTGTGTGTGTGTGTGTGTGTGAGAATACACCTCTGGTTGATGACCTCTCACGTTTGTGTTTGAGGAAGTTGAAGGAGTGGAAGAAGCACCCTCTGCTCTCCCCTCCAGCCTCCTTGGGGGTCTTGGAGCCACCCTCATCCCTCAGCAGCAGGGAGAACTCAGCCCCCGGGAGGTCGATTAGGAGGGTCACGTTACTCAGCATCCTCTGACTCCGCTCACTTCTTCTCACATTGTCCCGAAATAAAAAATAGGCGGGCTGAGCGGCATAGATTTGCATATTTCGCTCTCTGATTGGATTGCTTGAATTAATTTTAATTGAGGACCAATCAAGGAAAGACAACAGCATTGATTAAATACTTTTTGGAAAATGTGAATCCCTCACCCGGTTCCCTGTTCCATGGCCCCTGGCAAAGATTTCAGCTTCATCTCTTGTTCTCTGCCTCCTGGCCACAGCCCTTTCTGACAGCATCCCGATTCTCCACCCTTCCTGAAGCGTGCACTTGCATACTTTTTTTGCATGGATTTAGCCAGCAAAGATGGAAACTCAAGCCAGCCAATGTTCACACCAATTCCATGATGGGAAGTGTGCACTTGCACACTTGGGAAAGGGTGGAGAATGGGGAACTCAGGCACCTTATTGCCACTTTGTTATGTTGTTATTGAACCAAGTGGACGGGGATATGATTGGGACATATTAGTCTCCCAGGGCAGACAGGTTGCCTCCCACAATGTTAACAAGGTTGTTGCTGTTTCACTACGTCTGGGATTTCCTAGACTAGTAGAGATATATGAAGACTGTAGTCTGCAGTAATGTCGAGATGCCAGTAGGGAGCGCTCTAGACCACTGGAGCCAAACATACTACATAGTCTACTTTCAGTTGCACATTGATGCAGCTGATGAGGAGTGATGGGAATGATGGGTCTTTTAAAAATGTAGGCCCACTCCTCAAAGAAAGAAATGCAAMTATGCTGACTTTTGTCCATTTTCTATTTAGATACAGTAACATCGCTKTAGTGACAYGCTGTTCACACATGTTAACAYCCTGAATAGGCTACTTTTAAAATGTGTCAACCACAGAACTCACACTTAGGCTACGCCTRCTTCTACTAACTCTTATAGTAGACTACTTCCTTTTCCAAYGCACTGGYAGTAASTTGACTCACTGTACAAKACCTTCCCMTTCACTTCACTCTGTAAGTACTCTTGACAATATCTTGAAATATTGTTTATGTCATATGTTTTTCTTGTAATATATCATATATTTGAGGGTAAGACTTACTGTATCGTTTACTTTTTGTAATGTTTTGAGCTGGTGTTTTGGTTGTTACATCAGGGCCAGTATTCATAAAGTGTCTCAGTGTAAGAGTGCTGATCTAGGATCAGGTTCACCTCATCCAAATAATTGATCTAAAAGGCAAAACTGATCCTAGAACAGCGCTCCTACACTGATACACTTTCTGCATACCGGCCCTGGACTATGTTGTGTTAAGTTCAGTTTATTCATGTGCATGTTGTTTTGTGTGTGTGTATATGTGAGTTGTGTTTATGAGTAGTATTAACATGAGACACAGTGATGGTGGGTTGTGTTTAGGAGTAGTATTAACATGAGACACAGTGATGGTGGGTTGTGTTTAGGAGTAGTATTAACATGAGTCACATTGTGAAACATTAGACTATGCAGAGTATGCTCCTCTGTAACTTAGTTGGTAGAGCACGGTGCCTGCAACAACACTGGAACCTTCAGTAGCAGCTGATGAGGAGTGATGGGATTTTGCCTCCAAAAAATGTATGGCCCACTCCTCAAAGGCAACTGTTTTCTGACATGTTGTTTATGCATGTTAATGTCTTAACGCCTTGACTGGGCTACTTCTAAAATGTGTCAACCACAGACYTCACACTTACAGTAGGATACTTCTTGTTTCTATGTACTGCCAGTATGTGTTGTTGGTTTAAATGAACTGACTCAGCATCACCTTCCTGTTGTCCATAGACCTCTACAGCYTGAACCATATCAGARTTCTTTATATGGACATTATACTGTATGTACTTCATTAACACTTTATATTCACAGAATAGTATATGAACAACATGCCATATTAGACTATATGTGACCCGTTTCAGGAAACTAGACCTGTGTCGCGGGTCACTACTTCACAGGAGAGCCATTTGAACGTAAACTTTTTTAKTCAAAATGCGTTTTTTGGCAGAAATGCCTTCTYGAACATGTGAACTTTCATGTGCCTTAATAACAAAYKTGTATGCCAACTGTAAATAYGAATAAAATGGTTAMATTWCTAGCYTAGTTGGTTTAGCCACAGAAAWWGCCAGSAATCTTCCCGCTAGCCATGATTGGCTGAGATAATGAGGGGGCTGGACATGCCGAGAGATGAGTTTGGATTGGTCTGCCAYATAGTCCTCTTCAGTCTATTTGAGCTGGTAAGTATGTGTAGGTAATCYTGTCTAGAGCATCCTGACCGGTTGCATAACCGCCTGGTATGGCAACTGCTCGGTATTTGACCGTAAGGGGCTACATAGGGTAGTGCGTACAGCCCAGTACATCACTGGGACCAAGCTTCCTGCAATCAGGACCTATTTAATAGGCRGTGTCAGAGGAAAGCCCATAAAATTGTTAGARACTCCAGTCACCCAAGTCATAGACTGTTTTCTCTGCTACCGCACGGCAAGCGCATTACATCTTCAAACTAAGGGCAACCATGGCATCCGACAGGAGACAAGTCCATCCATGAATGACGTACGCTGTTAAGATAGTCTAGCTCGCTTCAATTTCAGATGTTACACATTTTTAATTTTGACAGGAAGTGGTTTCATTTCAAATTAAAGTGTACTGTTAGCTAGCTAGCTAACATTAGCTGGTTGGCTCGCTAGCTAACGTTAYGTGTTTGTATCGCAGAGCTATTTGCTTGGCTAGCTATAGCTTAATCTCCTGAGTGGTGCAGGGGTCTAAGGCACTGCATCTCAGTGCTAGAGGCATCACTACAGACCCTGGTTCGATCCCAGGCTGTATCACAACCAGCTGTGATCGGGAGCCCCATAGGGTGGCGCACAATTGGTCCGGGCAGGGTTTGGAAGGGGTAGGTCGTCATTGTAAAATAAGAATTTGTTCTTAACTGTCTTGCCTTATTAAATGAAGGTTAAATTTTTTATTTTTTTTAAATAATATTAGCTAGCTAACATTGAACCTAGCTCGCTAGCTAACTTTAGGTGTATGATCTTATTATTTGTATCTCAGAGACATTTGCTTGGCCAGCTATAGCCGAATGTTAGCTAGCTAACATTGGACCTGGTTGGTTAGCTACCTGCAGATTCATKCAGGGTAGTAAAGTCATGAGTTGGGATTATGGTTCAYTGGTTACCTAGCTAGCTAGCTACATGTCTCAACAAAAGACTGCACTATGCAAGTAACCATTTTGGGTGCGTTCGTAAATTCAGTCTGGCCATCTAATCCGATTTCAGAGCACTCTCATCTGAGTGTGCCAGAGCGCAGAATAACTGATGATTTTACGAACGCTCAATGTCCGTTGAATATCGCCGGTGTCAGTAAGATCGGCAAAAAATTATAATTCAGTTGTTGCCAGCAGCACAGTTACAGTCACCAACGCTCTGAATAGCATGAAAACAGCCTAACCAGCTCTGCTTGGGCAAGTAAAATGGTCAGAGTGGGGTGTTCTCTCATTTGTGTGTGTCTGGAAGTAGCTAGCCAATGTTAGCTAGTTAGCTTGGGTGCTTGACTGCTGTTGTTAGTACAGAACGCTCAGCTCAACCCAGAGATGGGTGGGGCTAAAGCTTAAGAGGGTGTGAACGATGCTGAATTGGTGTAGACAAAGAAGAGCTCTTCAGTAGGCACCAAAAATATTCAAAGGACATTTACTCAAAAATGAGTTTACAAGTTTATCAACCTTCAAAGCAAATTTATTGTTAACAAACTATAGTTTTGGCAAGTTGGTTAGGACATCTACTTTGTGCATGACACAAGTAATTTTTCAAAAAAATGTTTTAGAGACAGATTATTTCACTTATAATTCACTGTATCACAATTCCAGTGGGTCAGAAGTTTACATACACTAAGTTGACTGTGCCTTTAAACAGCTTGGGACATTTTTGAAAATGATGTCATGGCTTTAGAAGCTTCTGATAGGCTAAATGACATAATTCGAGTCAATTGGAGGTGTACCTGTGGATGTATTTCAAGGCCAACTTTCAATCTCAGTGCCTCTCTGCTTGACATCATATGACTGTGTTTAGGAGTAGTATTAACATCAGACACATTGTGATACATTAGACTATGCAGAGTATGCTCCTCTGTAACTTAGTTGGTAGAGCACGACGCCTGCAACAACACTGGAACCTTCAGTAGCAGCTGATGAGGAGTGAATGGATTTGGTCACAATTTGCCTCCAAAAAATGTATGGCCCACTCCTCAAAGGCAACTATTTTCTGACATGTTGTTTATGCATGTTAATGTCTTAACGCCTTGACTGGGCTACTTCTAAAATGTGTCAACCACAGAATTCACACTTACAGTAGGCTACTTCTTGTTTCTATGTACTGCCAGTATGTGTTGTTGGTTTAGATGAACTGACTCAGCATCACCTTCCTGTTGTCCATAGACCTCTACAGCCTGAACCATATCAGAGTTCTTTATATGGACATTATACTGTATGTACTTCATTAACACTTTATATTCACAGAATAGTATATGAACAACATGTTATATTAGACTATATGTGACCCGTTTCAGGAAACTAGACCTGTGTCGCGGGTCACTACTTCACAGGAGAGCCATTTRAACGTAAACTTTTTTATTCAAAATGCTTTTTTTAGCAGAAATGCCTTCTCAAACATGTGAACTTTCATGTGCCTTAATAACAAATTTGTATGCCAACTGTAAATACGAATAAAATTGTTAAATTACTAGCCAAGTTGGTTTAGCCACAGAAAAAGCCAGCAATCTTCCCGCTAGCCTTGAATGGCTGAGATAATGAGTGGGCTAGACATGCCGAGAGATGAGTTTGGATTGGTCTGCCACATAGCCCTCTTCAGTCTATTTGAGCTGGTAAGTACAGTATGTGTAGGTAATCCTGTCTAGAGCATCCTGACCGGTTGCATAACCGCTTGGTATGGCAACTGCTCAGCATTTGACCGTAAGGGGCTACATAGGGTAGTGCGTACAGCCCAGTACATCACTGGGACCAAGCTTCCTGCAATCCAGGACCTATTTAATAGGCGGTGTCAGAGGAAAGCCCATAAAATTGTTAGAGACTCCAGTCACCCAAGTCATCGACTGTTTTCTCTGCTACCGCACGGCAAGTGCATTACATCTTCAAACTAAGGGCAACCATGGCATCTGACAGGAGACAAGTCCATCCATGAATGACGTACGCTGTTAGATAGTCTAGCTCGCTTCAATTTCAGATGTTACACATTTTTAATTTTGACAGGAAGTGGTTTCATTTCAAATTAAACTGTACTGTTAGCTAGCTAGCTAACATTAGCTGGTTGGCTTGCTAGCTAACGTTACGTGTTTGTATCTCAGAGCTATTTGCTTGGCTAGCTATAGCTTAATATCCTGAGAGGTGCAGGGGTCTAAGGCACTGCATCTCAGTGCTAGAGGCATCACTACAGACCCTGGTTCGATCCCATGCTGTATCACAACCAGCTGTGATCGGGAGCCCCATAGGGTGGCGCACAATTGGTCCGAGCAGGGTTTGGAAGGGGTAGGTCGTCATTGTAAAATAAGAATTTGTTCTTAACTGACTTGCCTTATTAAATGAAGGTAAAATAAATAAATGAAATAATATTAGCTAGCTAACATTGAACCTAGCTCGCTAGCTAACTTTAGGTGTATGATCTATTATTTGTATCTCAGAGACATTTGCTTGGCCAGCTATAGCCGAATGTTAGCTAGCTAACATTGGACCTGGTTGGTTAACTACCTGCAGATTCATGCTGGGTAGTAAGGTCATAAATTGGGATTATGGTTCATTGGTTACCTAGGTAGCTAGCTACATGTCTTAACAAAAGACTCCACTATGCAAGTAACCATTTTGGGTGCGTTCGTAAATTCAGTCTGGCCATCTAATCCGATTTCAGAGCACTCTCATCTGAGTGTGCCAGAGAGCAGAATAACTGATGAATTTACGAATGCTCAATGTCCGTTGAATATTGCCGGTGTCAGTAAGATCGGCAAAAAATTATAATTCAGTTGTTGCCAGCAGCACAGTTACAGTCACCAACGCTCTGAATAGCATGAAAACAGCCTAACCAGCTCTGCTTGGGCAAGTAAAATGGTCAGAGTGGGGTGTTCTCTCATTTGTGTGTGTCTGGAAGTAGCTAGCAAGCTAGCCAATGTTAGCTAGTTAGCTTGGGTGCTTGACTGCTGTTGTTAGTACAGAACGCTCAGCTCAACCCAGAGATGGGTGGGGCTAAAGCTTAAGAGGGTGTGAACGATGYTGAATTGGTGTAGACAAAGAAGAGCTCTTCAGTAGGCACCAAAACATTCAAAGGACATTTACTCAAAAATGAGTTTACAAGTTTATCAACCTTCAAAGCAAAAATACTTTCCCATTGTTCCTCAACTGAAGGGTATGGTGTACAGTTGATGTCGGAAGTTTACATACACTTAGGTTGGAGTCAATAAAACACGTTTTTCAACCACTCTACAAATTTATTGTTAACAAACTATAGTTTTGGCAAGTCGGTTAGGACATCTACTTTGTGCATGACACAAGTAATTTTTCAAACAATTGTTTAGAGACAGATTATTTCACTTATAATTCACTGTATCACAATTCCAGTGGGTCAGAAGTTTACATACACTAAGTTGACTGTGCCTTTAAACAGCTTGGGAAATTTAAGAAAATGATGTCATGGATTTAGAAGCTTCTGATAGGCTAATTTACATAATTTGAGTCAATTGGAGGTGTACCTGTGGATGTATTTCAAGGCCTACTTTCAATCTCAGTGCCTCTCTGCTTGACATCATTGGAAAATCAAAAGAAATCAGACAAGACCTCAGAAAAAAGATTGTAGACCTCCGCAAGTCTGGTTCATCCTTGGGAGCAATTCCCAAATGCCTGAAGGTACCACGTTCATCTGTACAAACAATAGTACGCAAGTATAAACACCATGGGACCACGCAGCTGTCATACCGCTCAGGAAGGAGACGCGTTCTGTCTCCTAGAGATGAATGTACTTTGGTGCTAAAAGTGCAAATCATTCCCAGAACAACAGCAAAGACCTTGTGAAGATGCTGGACGAAACAGGTACAAAAGTATCTATATCCACAGTAAAACAAGTCCTATATCGACATATCCTATAAGGCCGCTCAGCAAGGAAGAAGCCGATGCTCCAAAACCGCCATACAAAAAGCCAGACTACGGTTTGCAACTGCACATGGGGACAAAGATCGTTTTTTTGGAGAAATGTCCTCTGGTCTGATGAAACAAAAACAGAACTGTTTGGCCATAATGACCATCGTTATGTTTGGAGGAAAAAGGGGGAGGCTTGCAAGCCGTAGAACACCATCCCAACCCGTGAAGCACGGGGGTGGCAGCATCATGTTGTGGGGGTGCTCTGCTTCAGGAGGGACTGGTGCACTTCACAAAATTGATGGCATCATGAGGGAAGAAAATGATGTGGATATATTGAAGCTACATCTCAAGACATCAGTCAGGAAGTTAAAGCTTGGTCGCAAATGGGTCTTCCAAATGGACAATGACCCCAAGCATGCTTCCAAAGTTGTGGTAAAATGGCTTAAGGACAACAAAGGAAAGGTATTGGTGTGGCCATCACAAAGCCCTGACCTCAATCCTATAGAAAAATTGTTGGCAGAACTGAAAAAGCTTGTGCGAGCAAGGATGCCTTCAAACCTGACTCAGTTACACCAGCTCAGTCAGGAGGAATGGGCCAAAATTCAACCAATTTATTGTGGGAAGCTTGTGGAAGGCTACCCGAAACATTTGACCAAGTTAAACAATTTAAAGGCAATGCTACCAAATACTAATTGAGTGTATGTAAACTTCTGACCCACTGAGAATGTAATGAAAGAAATAAAAGCTGAAATAAATAATTCTCTCTGCTATTATTCTGACATTTCACATTCTTAAAATAAAGTGGTGATCCTAACTGACCTAAGACAGGGAATTTTTGCTAGGATTAAATGTCAGGAATTGTAAAATCTGAGTTTAAATGTATTTGGCTAAGGTGTATGTAAACTATCGACCTCAACTGTACCATTGTGTAGCTCTGAGTCTATACTTTTATCCAATGTAAAAAAAACAATTTCAAATTTTGCTACGTCAGAACGATTTGAGCCAGTCGGTCACATATATGGATAACTTGCTATTAGTCTAGATATAGATAACAGGCTACATTAGTGTAGATATGGATAACAGGCTACATTAGTCTATATATGGATATCAGGCTACATTAGACTATATATTGGTAACAGGCTATATTAGACCATATATGGATAACAGGCTACATTAGACTATATATGGATAACAGGCTACATTAGACTATATATAGATAACAGGCTACATTAGACTATATATAGATAACAGGCTACATTAGACTATATATGGATAACAGGCTACATTAGACTATATATAGATAACAGGCTACATTAGACTATATATGGATAACAGGCTACATTGGACTATACAGTATATAGAGAGCAGCAGCCAATACAGCAGGCTATGGTGATGATGATACTGATGTCTCTGCTAACTAATGCTACTACCAGTACTGTACACAAAGGTCAACAGTGTAACATAATATGATAGTGACATGTTGTACTAATACAGACATCAGTGTTTGTGTGATTAAATGTGACTTTGTCAAGTAGCCAGTGTTGTGTTTCACCATTCTATCTGATGTAATGTCAGTTTGTAATGTTGTTATTAGTCCAACATTATTGAGGACATTTTTATTAGGATGGTGCAGTAATGTTGAGATGCCAGTAGGTGGAGCTCTAGTCCAGAACACTGCAGTAATGTTGAGATGCCAGTAGGGAGAACTCTACTCTAGAACACTGCAGTAATGTTGAGATGCCAGTAGGTGGAGCTCTAGTCTAGAACACTGCAGTAATGTTGAGATGCCAGTAGGGAGAACTCTAGTCTAGAACACTGGAACCTTCAGTATCACTTTGATACAGCTGATGAGGAGTGTACATTGAATGTGTTTGTTGAATACAATTAATGACATCATGGAACTGACCAAATGTAAATTGAACTTTGACCTGTTCCATGTAGAACTCAGAGGGACAAGGCAACACATTCTGAGATATTATAAACATTCCAAATAGAAAAATCAACATATTGTTAACATGGTTCTGTATTTAAATAAAAGTGGAAATGGGGGACATTTTGTCCATTTTAGAAATGTAGRGTCCACTCTAATACAGTAACCTCCCTTCTCTGACATGCTGGTCCTCTTGCATATTAATGACTTAAAAAGGAAAGGACAGTTCTGCATCAGCTACTTGTGTTCTGACTACTTTAACCACAGAACTGACACTTACTAGCAGTTCCCACTCACTGTACAAGACCTCTCTCCTTCACTTCACTCTGTAAGTACTGTTGACAATATCTTGAAATATAGTTTCTGGTTATTTGTTTTTAGTCTTTTGTCATATTCTTGAGGGTAATGTATCATTGTTCTTCTTGTTATGTTTTGAGCTGTGTTTTGGTTGTTACATCAGGGTCAGTATTCATAAAGTGTCTCAGTGTAGAGTGTTGATCTACATAGTGATGAGATGATTAACCAGTAAAAAGACATGAACAAAGCATTGAATCTCATGTTGTTTTGTGTGTGTCGTGTGTGAATGAACCAGTGGATTTATCTGAGGGCCTTTAGGACCAGATGATAGGGAGTAGGGTTGACATCTATACTGTGTAGGATGTGTGTTTTAACTTTTCTACATCCATAACAACCAGCTCTCTAGACTTTGATACAGACTCCATGGGCCTTATGGGACTTCCCTACAGATGGTTATTTTTTTGTGTGTGTGTGTGTGTGTGTGTGTGTGTGTGTGTGTGTGTGTGTGTGTGTGTTGTGTGTGTGTGTGTGTGTGTGTGTGTGTGTGTGTTGTGTGTGTGTGTTGTGGTGTGTGTGTGTGTGTGTGTGTGTGTGTGTGTGTGTGTGTGTGTGTTGTGTGTGGAGCACTGCTGTTTACCTCACAGCTTGGAATAGGAGCTATCATTGAACCTGGTGGTCATCTTAGGCTCGCTGTACAGCTTGATGGACCGTAGAGGTTGACCATTTTCCTTCTATATATTGGGGTTCTGGAATAAAACAGCTTCAGAACAATCAATGTATAAATATGTGTTTGCATACAACAGATCTGTTCAATAATTGATTGTTGTTGTTGTTTTATAATGGTGATGATGATGGTGAAGTTGGGGATGATAATGATGACGACTATTGTATCATTAGGAATTTATTTTCATATGTCAGTATTAAATAGACAGACAGACTGCAACACCCACACACATTACATACAATAGTATATAGACTTACAGACAGACAGTAATCAATAGACAACCATACAGCACAATACAACACAACCAATATGAGCCTGGTTCATTTTCAGTAATGAGGCCCTGTACTCCATTTAAAGTTTTACTTCAATGTATCAGGTGAGTTATTCACACAGCTATAGAGTGAGTTGTTGTTATTGTTTCTAAGGACTGCAGGTGTGAGATGCAAAATGCCTGAACAGCAGGAAGTGTGTTGGTGTCTTTCTCTGGTCTGTAGCAGGTATGGTCTTCATTCATATTTTAGTTGCTCTGTTTACAATCTAAAACATTTCTAAAAGATTAGATATCATAATGTATTCTGGTGTGTTCTGTTTAGGCGTCTCCACTTCACTTAAAAGTTTCTTTCACACCTCACTGAGTGATGCTTATCTTGTATTTCCATTCACACTCAACTCAGCAGCTATGGTGACAAAGTGGACAAAACATTTAAGTCAGTACATCTAGCAGACAATCCTATGCAGAGCAACAAAGGTCAAGCGCCACGCCCACGTTGAACCAAGTCAAATCAAATCAGGGCCCCAGAACATCCACCACCCACCTTTCGG
>NW_019944154.1:0-17887 GCF_002910315.2 Salvelinus sp. IW2-2015
AAGTCTCAACTGTCAACAGGGAGTGAATGAGGCGACTGTGCCGGGATGTTGGCCGTTCTATGGGCAGTTAGTTCCGTCTGTCCAGTGACTTGTGATTCTTGTTTTGCGTCATGCTTAAGTATTGTTATTGGTTTTCATTGCGCAGGTCGTGAGTTGATTATCGGGATTTTGTCTGCCTAGAAGGTCTCATGCCGACTTGCGTTCGTGCCGTCGAGTACACTCTCTTCACATGTTGGACAGTTGATGACTGGTGTTTTGGCTTGGACAAAGTGATGTCCCTGTTAGTGTAGATATGGTTGTAAGATTGTGATACCGAGAAGGCGGAGAGGGGGAGAGGAAGAGACTGATTAAAAAAGGGGGAAACGGCACGAAGGGGGGGTAATTAGAGAAGTTATTATGAGTTGAAGGAAAGTGAGAGAGGAAGAGGAGTTTGTAATGAGAGATAGTGGGTTGGATTTACACGCGGTGCAGTGAAACTCTGACGGGAGTGCATGGTGGCACGTACAGGCAGACGTGCAAAGTATTGTACAATAAAGATTGGGGTCGTTTGCTGGGGGATATAGAAGAGAACGTAATGCAGGGATAATAGTGCTATTTTGCTCCCGCTTGAGTAGTATTGTCCTCTCTGGGATGAAGGACGCGCTCTGTACTTCTTTAAAGGTGCTGTAGCGAGAGATCGAGAAGGAGAATCAGGAAATAAGACAGAACACACGAAGCTGTGGTGAAAGCTCTGGGATTCTCTGCGTCTCTCTCCTCGTCATCAACACACACAGCACACACTACATGCATCACGACACAGTCTGAACAGGCACACACACACACACACACACACCACATCTGCGTGGTGCAGCACACAAGTGGTCACACACACACTAGCACACAACACAGTCACACACACAGCCACATATCCCACAAGAGCCGCAACGCCACAACACATCCCACAAACACACATTCACTTGCCCGTGTCTCCGTCTCTCCCTAATCCAGAGTGCTCAAACAGCATGCGTTGCTCGCCGCAAGAGACCCCGGCGCTGGATTTCAATGATCAGAGTTACAGCCGCCCAAAGAGCGGTGCGGAAAACATCTAAAGAAGTCGATTCTGGTGCATTTACTATTTACCCTGTTATTTAGTGTGTAATGAGAAGCCGATTTTGGGAAGAGGGTAGCGAGGAGAGGTTAGAGAGGTAACGAGAGATTGAACTACTGCTCGAGCCGCACAGGGAGAGCCTAAGCACCTAATTAACAAATGGGAATCATGGCTTTAAGTTTACTACGGCCAAAGAGCTTTGTTTTAGTAGGCCCGCAAAACAACAAAGTGGTATAGTATTGTGTTTCTTTCACTTTGTTTTTCCAATCCCCCAACTTCTTCAGTTTTTTTGGAGATTAAACATCCTTTTTTAATTACAAGGACATTTTGCCCGCCAGCTAAGAATAGTTGTTTTCGACTGTGATCTGCATAACATATTGGTTGAGATTGAGAGCTTCTGGATTTAGGGTAATCCTCTCTTGTAGCATGCATTGGATAGATGATGCCTTTAGAATGAGGGATAAGACAAGAATTAAAGGTCAAACTGAAGATTGGGGAAAGTTGGGATCAATTTGGGATTTGTTAAATACTTGTTTTGGGGACAGAGAGGAGATAGAAGAAGGCACAGACGGACAAGCGAGAGGGACAATGATTGAGGGAAACGAAGCAAGGTTAGAAAGAAAAAGGCAGAGGAATAAAGAAGAGCGAGGAAGAAAGAAAAAGAGAGGAAAAAGAGAGACAAGGAGAGGATCAGAGAGAACAAGGAGAGGCAAAGAGAGAACTGAGAAAAGGAAAGAGGAAAAGAATGACGAGGAGGAGGAAAGAGAGAGACGAGGAGAGGAAAAAGAGAGGGAAAGAGAGACAAGGAGAGGAACAGACCGGACAAGAGAGGAAAGGAGAAGACGAGAAAAGGAAAAGAGGAAAGAGATGAACGAGGAGAGGAAAGAAGATGACGAGGAGAAGGAAAAAGAGAGTAGAACGAAGGAGAGGAAAAAGAAGAGCGAGGAAGGAGGAAAAAGGGAGATGACGCGAGGAGAGGAAGAAGGAGACGAGGAGAGGAAAGACGGAGACGAGGAAGGACGGGAAAATAGACGATGGAGCAGGAAAAGAGAAACGAGGAGAGGAAAGAAAGAGCTGAGGAGGGAGGAAAGAGAGAAGACGAGGAGAGGAAAAAGAGAGATGAGGTAAGAGACAAAGATGGCGGAGAGGGAAAGGTGGAGAGATGAGGAAAGGATTGATGTGGAGGAATATTATGTTTTTATGTGTGGGTGTTGTGTGTGTGTGTGTGTGTGTGTGTGTGGTGTTGTGTGTATGTGTGTGTGTGGTGTGGGTGTGTGTGTGTGTGTGTGTGTGTGGTGTGTGTGTGTTTGTGTGATGGGCGTGACAGCGTCACAGGCCGGTGGTAGGTACAGTAGAGGCCTAAGGAGAGGTTTGTGTCTGTCAGAGCAGGCTGTCAAGAGCCTGGGGGACGTCTTCCTCATCTCCTCTCCCCTGGTCTAAGTAGCTCTCCTTCATCTCTCTCTCATTTGCTCCTCTCGCCTGATCTCTGTCTCTCTCACACACACACAGCACATCCCCGCTCTCCCCCTCCCAACTATCCTCTCTCCTGGCCCTGTCCATGCCGCATGCAGACGAGCCAAGGTGTAATGTTATTCAAACCCCTGAAGGTTTAAGCCTCATCCTGCCATGCACCACCTGTAGACCCAGCCAACCAGTGACGGCAGTCGGTGGTCCTGAACCCATCTCACCTTGAATCATTACTGAGAGGAAGGTCGCCTGGCAATCGCCCAGCTCTCAGCAAGATGTGTGGTCTCGTTGTCCTCGATGAAGGAGGTCCAGGTACTTGGAATCAACGTTGGGGTGGTTCAAATGCTGCTGTGAGGAGGGAAGAAAACAGCATGCCAGTTCAGGTTCTAACAGGTCATTGTCCTGTTTGAGAAGATGAAGGTTTTCTTATCTCAAATCAAGATGAACCAAACTGTCCAGTGTAGACCAAGGTTAACATGTCTTGTTGTCCTCACTCAAAATGTATTAAACATGTCCCCCCTGGACAAAAATAGTCACAGTACTAGAGGTCGACGCGATTATGGTTGTTCAATCGCGTAACCGATAAGCTGATTATTGGAGGGCCAAAAAAAAGCCGATACTTGGCGATTAATCGGTACGATTATTTTATTTGTTTATTTTGTAATATGACAATTGGTTTGAAAGAAAATCAACTGTGGGAAGCAACATTATTAGGAATGGAAGACATACAGACCACTGATAATTCCTCGAACTGGGGCTCCAGCGCAGATCTCCTCCGTGGGGTCAAAATGTCACAAGAACGGTGGCACAAATCCCAGAACCACAGGGGGACCAGTGAATGACCTTGCAGAAAGCTGGGACCAAAGTAACAAAGGCCTACCACCAGCAAGGGAAATGAAGATGAAACGGTGGCTGGGTCTTTCAGCATGACATGATCCAAACAGACACATACTGCCGGGGCACGAAGGAGTGGCTTCGTAAGAAGATTTCAAGGGTCTGGAGAGTGGCCTAGAAGTCCTCCCAGATTCAACACCAATGGAAATATGTCTGGAGGGAGTTGAAAGTCCGTGGTGTGCCCAGCAACAGCCGGCAAAACATCAAACTGCTCTAGAGGAGATCTGCAGTGGGGAATGGGCAATACCAGCGAAGTGTGTGAAAACCTTGTGAGAGACTGTAAGAAAGTATTTGACGGCTCTGTCATTGCAACAAAGGGTTTAAAGTATTGAGATAGAACTTTTGTTTATTGAACCAAATCTTATTTTTCCTACCATAATTTGCAAATAAAATGTAATAAAAATCCCTACAATGTGATTTTTCTGGATTTTTTTCTCATTTTGTGCGCTTGTCATAGTTGAAGTGTACATATATGAATCATGTTACGGCCTCTCATCTGCATTTTTAAAGCTGGGGAACTTGCAACAATTGGTGGTGACTAAATAACTTTTTATGTTATGGGCCCACTGTATCATTCACTCAGAAAATCCTGAAGCGTATAGGGTTGGGAGTAGGAAAACAGGATCATACCTATAGCAATCTACCTAAGGGTGTGTTGTGTGTGTGTGTGTGGTGTTGCGGTCCGGGTAAGTGTTAATGGTGAATTAGATATAGTGTTGGTTGCCGATGAGCCTGTGCACATATTTACGTGTGTGTGTGTGGTGTGTGTGTGTGTGTGTGTGGTGTGGGTGTGGTGTGTGTGTGTGTGGTGTGTGTGTGTGTGTAGTGTGTGGTATGTGGTGTGTGTGTGTGTGTGTGGGTGTGTGTGTTGTGTGTGTGTGTGTGTGTGTGATGTGTGTGTGTGCCTTATTTCGTTGTATAGAAGTTCAAATGCAACAGACTCTGAGACAGAGCTTTGATCTGGTACTGGGTATTCCCTGTATGTAGTCCACATTGATACTGGTACTGGTACTCCTGTATATTACTCCAACATTGATCTGGTACTGGTATTCCCTGTATGTAGCGTCAATTGATCTGGTACTGCCCTGTAAAATGTGCTCCACATTGGATCTGGTAACTGGTTACTCCCTGTATATAACTTCCACATTGATCCTGGTACTTGGTATTCCCTTGTAATAGTAGCTTCCACATTGATCTGGTACTGGTACTCCCTGTAATATAACTTCACATTGATTTTGGTCTGGTATTCCCTGTATGTTAGCTCCACATTGATCTGGTACGGTAATTCCTGTATACTACTCCACATTGATTGGTAACTGGTATTCTCTGTATGGAGCTCCACAATAGTGGATCTAGGTTCTGATATTTCCTGTATATTAGTCCATTGATCTGTATTCCCTGTATTAATAGCTCCCTTGATCTGGAACTGGTACTTCCCTGTTATGGAGGCTCCACGATTTGATTGGTACTGGTACTCCCTGTATGGAGCTCCACATTGGATCTGGTACTGGGTATTGTACCTGTATATAGCTGCCATTGGTCTGGTATTGGCCCTGTATATAAGCTCCACTATTGTGAATCTGGGTACTGATCGTATTTCCCGTGTGACTGTAGCTCCACATTGATTCTGGTATTCCTGTATGTAGTCTCCAATGATCTTGGTATTCCCATGTATGGAGCTCCACATTGATTCTGGTACCTTGAATAGATCCCTGTATGGGCTCCACATGTTGATCTGGTACTGGTATTCCGCTGTATGGAGCTCACATTTGATGCTGGCTACTGATATCGGCCTGTAAATGGAGTGCACATTGATCTGGTCTGATACTCCCTGTATGGAGCTCCACATTGAATCTGGTACTGAATCACTCTCCTGTATGGAGCCTCCACATTGATTGGTCTGGTATTGCCTGTAAATGGAGCTCCACATTGATCGGTAGGGTACCATGTAAGCTCCATGATGTCTACTCCTGGTATGGACTCACATTGATCTGGTACTGGAGATCTTCCTGTTGGGACCAAATGGAGCCGTCTCCTGTATGGCCACATTTGATCTGGTACTGGTATTCACTGTATAATAGCTCCACATTGATGCTGGTACTGGTATTGTATGGAGCTCCCACATTGATTGGTCTTGGTATTCCTGTATCAAGCCTCCACATTGATCTGGTCTGGGTACTATCCCTGTATGTATAGCTCCAAATTGGATTCTGGTACTGGGTATTTCTGTATGGGAGCTTCCACATTGAGTACTGGTTAACTGATACTCCCTGTATGAGCTCCACATTGATTTGGTACTGGTATTCTGTATATGCTCCACATTGATCTGGTAATGGTATTTCTTGTATGTACGTCCACATATTGGTATATTCTGTTGGTCCCAGTGATCTGTGTATACTGTATGTCCTGGTACCAACTAGTAGCTCCATCCTCAGTATTTTATTTAACTCTTGTGTATTTTTTCAATTAAACCTGTTTATTATTATTTTTAAACTTCTGCTTAGTTGGGAAGAGCTCGTAAGCTTTTCACGGGAAAGCAACACAACATTCCTCAGAAATGCAACCTAAACGCATGATTACAGCCTGCTGGCTAAGATAGGAAGTAATCTCTCGGCCTGTTTTTATACATGTACTGTACTGGTACTATACAGCCTCTTAAAAACACATTAGAGCCTGCCTGGCTAGATAGGAAAAAGTATCTCTCGGCCTGTTTTATACATGTACCTGTGTACCTGTACTATAACAGCCCTCTTAAAACACATTAGAGCCTGCCTGGCTAGTTATGAAGAATCTCTCGGCCTGTTTTATACATGACTGGGTATCTGTACTATACAGCCTCTTAAAACACATTAGAGCCTGCTGGCTAGATAGGAAGTATCTCTCGGCTGTTTTATACATGTACTGTACTGTACTATACAGCCTCTTAAAAACAAATTAGAAGCCTGCTGGCTAGATTAGGAAAGTAATCTCTCGGCCTGTTTTATACATGTACTGTACTGTACAATACGGCCCTCTTCTTAAAACACCATTAGACCCGCTAGCTAGCCTCTTAAAACACCCCCCCCCCACCCATATGGATCAATAGGTGTCTAGGAAGACAGATATTCATATATCATACTGTATCATACTGTGTGTGTGTGTGTGTGTGTGTGTGTGTGTGTGTGTGTGTGTGTTGTGTGTGTGTGGTGTGTGTGGTGTGGTGTGTGTGTGTTGTGTGTGTGGTGTGTGTGTGTGTGTGTGTGTGTGGTGTGTGTTTGTGAGAAGTGTGTGTTGTGATCAGTGGTTATATTTGTAAGTTGGGTGCCGGAATAGGTGGCCGGAATAAAAAGTGAGCCCGAGAGAGGGGTGACCTGGGGGGCTCAGAGGTACCGGAATGCATAACAAAAAAAACGTTATAATAAAGCATCGCATTCATTATCACTTTTTCTTGCTGAAATAGAGGAGTAAGAGTAGAGGAGCTTGCAGAAATTGCAAAACATGGGGGGGGGGGATGGTAGCCTTTATAAATGCATTTCATGCAATGCTACATCATTTTTAGATGGCTGGAGACTTTAGCAGAATATGTTTTAATATAGCACAAATGATGGAATGACAAGGCTACTTTGACACTAACAAACTGAGTGAATCTGGGATAATAAAAACGGACACTGGTCTTTAAAACCATCAATAGGCTAGACCTAGGAGTGTGGAGACACATATTGTACTGTATGAGGAGGAAGTTCTAGTCTAAAAAAAGCTTTCCAAATTTCACTGACTCACTCACCAATGATACGCAGCTCACTCACAGTCGATGGCCGATAAAGCTTGTGCCAAAAACGCTATCTCAAATCAAATGTTATTTGTCACATGCGCCGAATACAACAGGTGTAGACCTTAGCCGTGGAAATGCTTACTTACAAGCCTTAGCCAACAATGCAGTTCAAAGAAATCCACAACAATCACACCAACAATGGCCACGAGTTGGTCTATATAGGCTAGCTACAATGTTGCGCAATTCTTAGAATATCAGGTACGTTTTCACATTATATGTTCTTTAGGGGCAGGAGAATTACAGAGGGAGTCAAATAGGTTTTACGAACGAAACAGTCCAAAACTGAGAGGTGCCGGATCCGGTTCCGGTAGGATCCGGCTCAAAATTAAGCACTGGTTGTGATGTACTCCTTTATCACGACAGACAACACACACACACACACACACACAACACACACCACACACACACACACACACAACACACACACACCACACACACACACACACACACACACACACACACACACACACACACACCACACACACACTGTCAGTCTTCTTGTATGCTAATCTGACCCACTCTTCCTGACAGGGGTCTCTGCCCCACAGATGCACAACTTCAAGTCCCTGTCATAAACTCCACTTTACCGCCCGGCCGCCTCGCACGGCCTGCACCAAAACAAATGCACCCTGATGATGATGACAACAAACCACTTTAATTTATGCCACCGTAAAACCCACTGCCAGCGCAGCCGCCAATCACTCCGGGAGGCGTTACAAGCAGCAGATGGGGCGTGTGATTTGACGGGTCGTTAAAGTGACAGGCGGCATTGACAGGCGAGCGGGATCAAGGACCTGACAGGGCACCTCCCTCCTTCCCTCCTTTTTCTTCTCCCTCTCTTTCTTTCTCGTCCTCTCATGGCTTTTTCTGTGGCTGTCCCTCCTCCACACCTTGCGATGACATAAAACGCCACACACACACACTCGACTCTAAACAGAGCTTCACAGCCAGCGTGAGATGACAGCAAAACCACTTGGAGTGTCAGAACAGAGGCTCTCTTTGATCCCGTACAATGACAAAGAGTAAACAC
The DNA here is from genome assembly GCF_002910315.2 of Salvelinus sp. IW2-2015. Lineage (NCBI taxonomy): Eukaryota > Metazoa > Chordata > Actinopteri > Salmoniformes > Salmonidae > Salvelinus > Salvelinus sp. IW2-2015. Next base: position 8,290 of record NW_019944154.1, read on the forward strand.
ACACACGTGAACAGACGGAGGACTATACGCACTTAACGATACTCCAAACACAGGTGTGCATAAGTGTGTGTGTGTGTGTGTGGTGTGTGTGTGTGTGTGTGTGTGTGTGTGTGTTGTGTGTGTGTGGTGTGTGTGTGGTGTGTGTGTGTGTGTGTGTGGTGTGTGTGTGTGTGTGATATATATAGATATATATACAGTACCAGTCAAAGTTTTTGGACACACTTACTCATTCAAGGGTTTTTTCTTTATTTTACTATTTTAGACATTGTAGCATAATATGAAGACATCAACACTTTGAAAACACATATGGAATCATGTAGTTACCAAATAACTGTTTAAATATATTTTATATCTGAGATTCTTCAAAGTAGCCACCCTTTTTGATGAACAGCTTGGCATTTCTCAACCAGCTTCACCTGGAATGCTTTTCCAACAGTCTTGAAGGAGTTCCCACATATGCTTGAGCACTTGTTGGCTGCTTTTCCTTCACCCTGCGGTCCAAATCATTCCAAACCATCTCAATTGGGTTGAGGTCGGGTGATTGTGGATGCCAGGTCATCTGATGCAGCACTCCATCATCTCCTTCCTTGGTCAAAAAACCTTACACAGCATGGAGGTGTGTTTTGGGTCATTGTCCTTTTGAAAAACAAATTAGTCCATTAAGCCGCAAACCAGATGGGATGGAGTTTCGCTGCAGAATGCTGCGGTAGCCATTATGGTTAAGTCTGCCTTGAATTCTAAATAAATCACAGACAGTGTCACCAGCAAAGCACCCCCACACCATCACACCTCCTCCTCCATGCTTCACGGTGGGAACCAACACAGGCAGAAGATCATCCTTTCACCTACTTTGTTGTTTCTCACAAAGACACATCGTTTGGAACCAAAAATCTCACATTTGGACTCATCAGACCAAAGGACAGATTTCTACCGGTCTAATGTCCATTGCTCGTGTTTCTTGGCCCAAGCAAGTCTCTTCTTCTTACTGGTGTCCTTTAGTAGTGGTTTCTTTGCAGCAATTTGACCATGAAGGCCTGATTCACGCAGTCTCCTCTGAACAGTTGATGTTGAGATGTGTCTGTTACTTGAACTCTGTGAAGCAATTATTTGGGCTGCAATTTCTGAGGCTGGCAACTCTAATGAATTTATGCTCTGCAGCAGAGGTAAGTTTCCTGTGGCGGTCCTAATGAGAGCTAGTTTCATCATAGCGCTTGATGGTTTTAGCGACTGCACTTGAAGAAACTTTCGAAGTTCTTGAAATTTTCCGGATTGACTGACCTTCATGTCTTAAAGTCATGATGGACTGTTGTTTCTCTTTGCTTATTTGAGCTGTTCTTGCTATAATATGGACATTGTCTTTTACCAAATAGGGCTATCTTCTGTATACCAACCCTACATTTTCACAACACAACTGATTGGCTCAAACGCATTAAGAAGGAAATTTACTTTTAACAAGGCACACCTGTTAATTGAAATGCATTCCAGGTGACTACCTCATGAAGCTGGTTGAGAGAATGCCAAGAGTGGTGCAAAGCTGTAATCAAGGCAAAGGGTGGCTACTTTGAAGAATCTCAAATATAAAATATATTTTGATTTGTTTAACAATTTTTTGGTTACTACATGATACCATATGTGTTATTTCATCGTTTTGACTTCTTCACTATTATTCTACAATGTCGAAAATAGTAAAAATGAAGAAAAACCCTTGAATGAGTAGGTGTGTCCAAACTTTTGACTGGTACTGTATATACATCTGCCACTGATCAAGCCTGTATGTGTGTGTCAATGAATGTGTTTACATGACTGTGTGTATTATTAACTACAAACACATACATTGACACAGTCCCACTCACAGTCACAACCACACAAAGGCTGCCCCAACACACACGTTCGGCCCAGATCCTGTGACAAAGGGCCATAGCATTCTAAAACCTTACCATTTCACTGGCACAAGACTCAAGCACCCTGACACCCTCATCTCTAAAATGCTTCCTTACCTACACCTGCTGGATTCAAGTGCATCCTACAGTTAAACCAGATGATAAGAAACCCCTGAAGAGACCAAGCCAGAGAGAATCTTAATTTCATTTCTTTGATTCCTCACGTTCTCTCTCCTTGCCTCCTTTTCAAAACCGATTGGATGAGGAACCTCTGACCTTCTCATCCAATGGGTTTTGAGAAAGAGGCGAGGAAAGAGGCCTCAAGGAATCAAGGAAATGCAATTGAGATTCACCCCCTGAGAAAGAATTCCACCAGCCTTACCTTCAGCAGGTCAATCTCCTTGATGCAGTCCTGGCGAGCCTTGGCGTCCATCATTTCAAATATCTAAAGAAAAGAACAACGAAGTTTGTAACGTTATCCGACTGCATTGTCAGAGGTATTCCATAGAATCCTCAGCCAGCTCTAACACATAACCCCAGTGCCCAGCGTAAACCCAGTGATCTTCACGTCTAGTCCTGTAGAGCAGAAGTGTGTCTAGGCCTCTGATCCAAACACTAACCAACATGGTTCAGTGGTTTCTAGCATTAGGCTGGGGAAAAAAACTGCACACACTGTGGCCTTCCTGGTCCAGACGTGAACCACACTGCCTTTGCCAACCCTTGGCTGTATCTCAATAGTCCTTGATTAGCACTGATGTGAAAGGACGATGTCAGTGAAACAAATAGCTGGTTTGGTATCGCCAGGTATTCACCATATCGTCTTCCCTTTTCTATGTTTCACAGAACAGTGCACATGAAGGAGGGGAGACAAGGAGAGGAAGCCAATTTAAACTACTGAGATGTACCTATAGAGTAAATGCCTAAAAGGATAGGACTCAATATAGTACCTGGACTTTCTTCAGAGCCACATGCTGGCCCTCCAGAAGGTAGGTGGCTTTGTAGACCTCGCTGAACTGGCCCCGGCCAATCTTCTTCTCAATGCGGAAGTTGGCCAGCGTGCAGCAGTACTGGTGGCTCTGCACGTTTTTCAGTGAGGGGAAGAAGAATGGACAGTTTTAGTTAGGGAGAAATACTGTAGTAACCTGTTGAGAGAGAAGGTTCATATGTCCATGTTGGCTTGGATAGGATTGGCACATCTATTGATGTGCGTGAGTGACACTTTTCTGGGATTTGAATGAATGTGCCTTAATATCACTCAGGTGAGTTATTCATATAAACAGTGGCACTAACATTTGACAATGGCTACAGTTTTCTCCAAGGTTGGACATACATGCTCTGGTATGTCTGTATCATCCTTGAGCGACACAACAGTAACTAAAACCCATCGGAAAAATGTAGAAGAGTAGCAAACGTTTCTGTGTACTAAAAATGTCTGTCAGTTCGAGGAACCAATCTCAGCAAAAAAATAAGCGTCCACTCACTGTCAACTGCGTTTATTTTCAGAAACCTTAACATCTGTAAATATTTGTATGAACATAACAAGATTCAACAACTGAGACATAAACTGAACAAGTTCCACAGACATGTGACTAACAGAAGTTGAATAATGTGTACCTGAACAAAGGGGGTCAAAAAAGCCCTCACCCTCCGAGCCCTCACCCTCCGATCCAACAGGTCCCAGACGTGCTCAATGGGATTGAGATCCGGGCTCTTCGCTGGCCATGGCAGAACACTGACATTCCTGTCTTGCAGGAAATCACGCACAGAACGAGCAGTATGGCTAGTGGCATTGTCATGCTGGAGAGGCATGTCAGGATGAGCCTGCAGGAAGGGTACCACATGAGGGAGGAGGATGTCTTCCCTGTAAAGCACAGCGTTGAGATTGCCTGCAATGACAACAAGCTCAGTCCGATGATGCTGTGACACACCGCCCCAGACCATGACGGACCCTCCACCTCCAAATCGATACCGCTCCAGAGTACAGGCCTCGGTGTAACGCTCATTCCTTCAACGATAAACACGAATCCGACCACCACCCCTGGTGAGACAAAACCGCGACTCGTCGGTGAAGAGCACTTTTTGCCAGTCCTGTCTGGTCCAGCGACGGTGGGTTTGTGCCCATAGGTGACGTTGTTGCCGGTGATGTCTGGTGAGGACCTGCCTTACAACAGGCCTACAAGCCCTCAGTCCAGCCTCTCTCAGCCTATTACGGACAGTCTGAGCACTGATGGAGGGATTGTGCGTTCGGGTGTAACTCGGGCAGTTGCTGTTGCCATCCTGTACCTGTCCCTCAGGTGTGATGTTCGGATTTACCGATCCTGTGCAGGTGTTGTTACACGTGGTCTGCCACTGCGAGGACAGTCAGCTGTCCGCCCTGTCTCCCTGTAGCGCTGTCTTAGGCGTCTCACGGTATGGACATTGCAATTTGTTGCCCTGGCCACATCTGCAGTCCTCATGCCTCCTTGCAGCATGCCTAAGGCACATTCATGCAGATGAGCAGGGACTCTGGGCATCTTTCTTTTGGTGTTTTTCAGAGTCAGTAGAAAGGCCTCTTTAGTGTCCTAAGTTTTCAGAACTGTGACCTTAATTGCCTACCGTCTGTAAGTGTCTTAACGACCGTTCCTTTTGTGCATGTTCATTAATTGTTTATGGTTCATTGAACAAGCATGGCAAACAGTGTTTAAATCCTTTACAATGAAGATCTGTGAAGATATTTGGATTTTTACGAATTATCTTTGAAAGACAGGGTCCTGAAAAAGGGACGTTTATTTTTTTGCTGAGTTTATATGGCACAGCTAAGGGTCCGCAAGTCACTCAGTCACTCCGTAAAAGATTCTCACTCATACTGTATCACAGTGTTGACACTGGCTAACATGCTGACTATAGACAAGGCTGAAAATATAGTTCAGTTTGTCTTCCATTTACACAGAGCATCAGTCATTCACACAGTACATGTACCCAGCCAACCAAATGTTCCTGACCATGTCACATTTCAGGTTCCAATTCAAATCAGTTCACACAACAATGTGCCTTCTGTATACAGTTCCATAGTGGCCACTGTCACACCCAGGTTTCTAGGGCAAGATGGTTTCTATGGCAAGATGGTTTCTAGGGCAAGGTTGTTTCTATGGCAAGATGGTTTCGAGGGCAAGATGGTTTCTATGGCAAGAAGGTTTCTAGGGCAAGATGGTTTCTAGGGCAATAAGTTTTCTAGGGCAAGATGGTTTCTAGGGCAAGATGGATTCTAGGGCAAGAAGGTTTCTAGGGCAAGATGGTTTCTAGGGCAAGATGGTTTCTAAGGGCAAGATGGTTTCTAGGGAAGTATGGTCTCTAGGGCAAGATGGTTTCTAGGGCAAGAGGATTCTTAGGGCAAGAAGGTTTCTAGGGCACAGATGGTTTCTAGGGCAAGATGGTTTCTAGGGCAAGAAGGATTGCACTAGGGCAAGAAGGTTTCTAGGGCAGATGGTTTCTAGGGCAAGAAGGATTCTAGGGGCAAGAAGGTTTCGTAGGGCAAGATGGTTTCTAGGGCAAGAAGGTTTCTAGGGCAAGATGGTTTCTAGGGCAAGATGGATTCTAGGGCAAGATGGTTTCTAGGGCAAGAATGTTTCTAGGGCAAGATAAAATGCTGAGAGGAAAGTATCTCCCTTTATGCCACTTAAAAGACACTTTTATCCATGCGATCCAAATGGGAATTGAACCCACAACCTTGGTATTGCTAGTGTCACACTCTTACCAACTGAGCGACATAAGACCAGCGTAGCTGGGTGGTTCAGTTGGTAAATCAAAGCATCTGTGGTCCTTTCTGTACCACCGGTCTGTCTCGGTGGCACAAGCCTCCCAACGGCTTTCCTTTTTGACAGACAGCCAGACGTTATTGATGCCATTTGTAATTGCCGTAATTGTTTCGAGGGGAGGGCTGGGGTGTGTCTGTGTGTGTCGATGCTAATACTGAGCGACACAAACCCTGGGTGACACACACTCTGATGCTTGGCGTCATGGAATATTCCCAGCTGCTCATTTACATATGCGCTGACCCAGATTAGCATGCTCTATTACAGAGTGCCACTGCTAATTAGAGCTAGCCTGATATGCTAATATGCTAGCCGGGCTGCTATCCTTACCTAGATTAGTCATTATATAACCCCATACTCCAAAACTGTGGCTCTGTCATATTTGGTATAACACTACCTACAACTGTTATTGTTCTTGTTTCCATCAATTAATTACAAAACAATAGAGGAGAAATCTGTGTCATTGACGAGTGACAAGTTGTTTGTGAAGTAAACCTCACTAGTAGTGGGATGCTTTAAAAAGTACTAGGATATGCAGACTTACATCCCCCAAACATTGATTACATCTCCTCAAACCTGGGGTCCATTCAACACACCTGAGCTGACGGGGCAGAGTTCAGAGCCTGCCCTTACAGAGCATGACCCGGAGCAAGAGGGCATTCTGTTCTGCTCCATTCATCCAGGATGGGTTCAGACAAACATGGCAGGACAGCAAGGAGGTTTGCTCTGCTCACTAAATACATACACTTCTACTATGCTTGAGTTGGAGAGTCATGTCCTTTAGAATTTATCTTTACATGTTTGTAATGCAACTTGGGCCACACTACGTGTTAACAATAACTTGAACTGGAATGCACATGGTACTTTGTCCCCCTGTTTGTTTCTAGGGCCTAGTATGGACAGCTGAGAGTGTTGAAGTTATCCTCTCAGTGCTCGGTGGGCTGACCAAAGACAGCAACAGCCTAATACTGGACTGGACTAGCCAGACCTGTCTATACTATCTGGTTTGCCTTTGATGAATTCTGATATTCTCTGTGCTGAATCGAATGTGATTCACAGTGGGTTTCAACAGGAACAATGTTCAACTGTTCTTTATCACAAGATTTACAAACCCTTGCCTCCCGAGTGGTGCAATGGTCTAAGGCACTGCATCACAGTGTTGTGGCATCACTACAGCCTGGGGTTTGATCCCAGGCTGTGCCATGACCAGGAGACTCATAGGGCGGCGCACAATTGGCCTGCATGTCCTGTTCAATTACATTGTGGTCCAGTGCTGTCTTAAACAATGGCTTTCATTTGAACCTATCATCTACTATGAAACAACAACAGCGAATAAAAATGTAGGTTTTATCTACCATACTCGATCTGGCATTCACTTGTCAGCATCGATACGTCAACAAAACGTATCCTTGACTCAATGGGGTCTTTGTTCCTTGAATGTGCATCACAAAAAAGGCCTGAAGTTAACATTAAATCATTACATACCATAAAGCCAAATTCTATTTTTCTTTCTTTTTCTCAATTCCTCTCACTGGCCAAGAAAAATCTCAGGGGCTGCATATTACTCCTGACATTCAAGAGGGTTTAGCCATTCATTGGGCTATTGAAACAGTAGAGCATGCCCTTTGGATTACTGGGGGGGACTTAATACACTGCTCAAAACCGAGAGAGAGAGAGAGAGAGAGAGAGAGAGAGAGAGAGAGAGAAGAGAGAGAGAGAGAGAGAGAGGAGAGAGAGAGAGATGAGAGAGAGAGAGAGAAGGAGAGAGAGAGAGAAGGAGAGAGAGAGAGAGAGAGGAGAGAGAGAAGAGAGAGAGAGAGAGAAGAGAGAGAGAGAGAGAGAGAGGAGAGAGAGAAGAGAGAGAAGAGAGAGAGAGGAGAGGAAGAGAGAGAGATGAGAGAGAGGAGAGAGAGAGAGAGAGAGAGAGAGAGGGAGAGAGAGAGAGAAGAGAGGAGAGAGAGAGAGAGAGAGAGAGAGAGAGAGAGAGAGAGAGAGAGGAGAGCGGAGAGAGAGAGAGAGAGAGAGAGAGAGAGAGAGGAGGTAGAGAGAGAGAGAGAGAGAGAGAAGATAGAGAGAGGAGAGAGAGAGAGAGAGGAGAAGATGAGGGAGAGAGAGGGAGAGAGAAGAGGAGGCGAGAGAGAGGAGAGGAGAGAAGAGAGGAGAGAGAGAGAGAGAGAAGGGAGGAGAGAGAAGAAGGAGAGAGAGAGAGAGAGAGACGAGAAGAGAGAGATTATAGAGTCAAAGCCCTTAACTTCCCTCCAGCTCCCAGCTTTCAGCTCTCTGCTCCAATCAACATGTGCTTCATCACTTTGTACTGCACTGACGGCGAGAGCCGGGGTGACTGGAAAAGCTCTTACAGACTCTCAATAAGCTCCTAACTCTATCAATCATTTCTTTCCCTCTTTCTTTTCTTTTTACGTTCTCCTGGCCTTTGGAGCGGTCATAAAATCAGCATCAAGAGAAACAAATGGCTTTGCCATAACGGATCTCACGAGTCTTGAGACGCTATATAGCTAATCCAGAGTGACGTTGGCTTGATTGGTCTTTGGGCTCGTTGGGCTGTGGTGTTACTCAAGTACTCTTCGCTAGCTGCTTGCAGTGGCGTGACGTGCTGTGTCAGCATTGGCAGCGCCTTGCTGCAGTGATTGTGGGAGACTCCCTGATGATGTTCAAGGGTTGGCCGCAGAAATGCGCAATTTGTTGTAAGCGGTCGATTCCCTGTATTTAGGTGGAGGGTGACTGGTATAATGACTTGACACAGATTAATGCTGTTAGGGAACTTTTTATAAAATGTTGTAAAACCCTCAACAAACAAAATTAAAAGACCATCGATACCATCAATACTGAAGTAATTGAGGTGAACATTTTCAGTCACCAAATTCTTAACTTCAGTGGCTTCTGTGCTTCAGTGCTATAATCTGTGGCACAAACGCTGTAGTTTGACCCTCTCATCACATTTAAAACCCCAACTATAGGGAGGAAGGAAGAAGGGGTAGAGGTGGTCAGAGAGTGCCACCAATGGAAAATGATGATGGCATTACGCTAAACGAACAGGTTTTCATCTTCTTCCTATCACCGTTAGCAGATGTTCAATATCATTGGCTAATTGCACTTAACCTATGTAATGACAGGACTCCGCACCGCGCCACTAAGTAACACAACAACATCCCATTACCTCACTATCAAGCCGGCACAACAATTTGTACATAATCGCCCTCACGCAGTTGAAGCCAATGAATGGCATTAAGGCTAATTTCTTCAACAATTACCACTCATTATGTGCAGAGTCAGAGCAGGCTTTGACTTACTGTTAAATGACGGTGTTGCTAAGATAGTCTCTACTACTATGTAGTTGGGAGTGACACCTGCTTGCCTACGGTCATAGCTCTCTGTGATGTCAAGGGCTTCCGTGCAAACCTGAGCTGTTTTTTTTCCATCCAGTCAATCATCTTAAGTCCTTCTATGCTCTTTGAAGCATTGTGAAATGCATTTTGCGTTTATCTATTAGCATTACACTTAGGTCTGAAAACAACAGCGACAAACAAACAACAGACAAATTATTTGATGTTGTAAAATTAAAAAAAATGAACTGGAATTAGTTTATTCAAAAGCAGACATGATGCCAACAGCGGCGCGCCCACACACACAACAAAAACACCAACACCACACACCAACACACAACACACACACACACACACACACACACACACACCACCACACAACCACACACCAACACACACACACACACACACACCACTCACACACAACCAGTGGTAGACTAGAATATGACGTCTCACTGATCTTGCCCAGGCATCTTGTAGAGTTCTTGTTCTGGTGTCTAGGTTGTGCTGGTGATGGCTGTTCTGTGCCTCCATGGTGGACTTACAGTACCAGGCCCTTCACCCCTGGTAGAGACAAGAGACAGAA